>NW_024743709.1:1141406-1438906 GCF_018991925.1 Homarus americanus
TGGACCAGTCTTCTCAGTAAGCACCACGAGACCTCTAATACCCGCCTCCTTAACCCTGAAGTAGTGACCCACGCAGGTGTAATTAAGCTCTTCAGGTTGCTATTCTCTTAACGCTTTAAGGCCTTTTATGTCAGCCATTGTCCATGAAAGTTCCTAGTAAGTGACAACAGTTATCTACAGAACATGGTGAAAGTTCATCAGTAAGAGCCAGATTATATTTCTAGCTTGTTCTAATCTCTTCTCTCTTCTATACTAGTCAACATATACTTAACCCTTGTCAGCCTTCCTGCTCCCCCAATTCTCTCTCTGACCTCCCTCTGACCTCCCCCTGTGAACCTGTCTTGCCGTCTTGTCATAATTCCCCATTACTTCTCCTTAGCCGTGAGCGAAGTGGTGACCTCCCAGACACAACAAGGAGGCCCTGCCGACGCTGGTGCTGCACATTATAGTGGTGGGGGTGGGCTATGGTGGGGTGGGGTGGGGTGGGCTATGGTGGGATGTGGTGCGGTAGGGTGGGGTGGGGTGGGGAAACTAGGAGACGGGAGAGGGAACGAGATGAGAAAAAAAACGACAAGTTGAGGATAAGAAAGTGGGAGGAGAAGAGAAGGTATTGACAGGAGAGTAGGTAATATAATCTCAGCCCCAAACCTTTTACTCCGGCAGTTCACAAGCTGTTGACGTCTCTTCCTGTACTTTGAACTTACTCAACATATTCTCCTACGTTATTTATAGTGACATGGAGACATACCAGAGACAGCTACAACACTATTGCTGTCCCCTTACTGCAGAATGTTCATAGGATCATAAAACATTCAAATACGGTTAATAATTCCTTGATATCCGATGCTGGTCTAGTACTTATTGTTAAACTCATTCTAAATTCACTTTTAAACCCCAGAGTGTAGTTAAGAGAAGGATTAACTAACAAATCCCTCTGTTGTATGTTACCACCGCCGCCCTGTACTCAGAAGACAGTACAGGGTGTCTCAGAAGTCGCTCACTATGGAAAATTAATATTCTCCTTTTTTTCTTTTGTTTTTGTTTTCAAGTTAGGGAATGATAACAGAGCAAAGAAGATGGTAGTGAAATTAACAGTAGAGGAATGAGACGGTTTAATATTCATGTTTGAAAGACCAGATGCTACACACAGATCACATGTTAAAGAATTTACTCGACAACACCCAGGCTTTGAGACTCAGTGTTGCGGTGCAGTCGAGGAGCTGACTAGGTGTTGGTGCTGCCCCAACATATATCATGTGTGGGGGGTATACTGGAGGTGTCTCTTGGGTGACACAGAGGAAAACTACCGAACAACATATATAACCAAAAGGCAATTCTGCATTCTGACTTCTAATCAGTTGACATACATACATACATACATACATACATACATACATACATACATACATAAAAATGGTTGCTCCTCGTGCACGAGAATGGCTGGCCCAAGGGCCATCTAGGCGTGAATTTGTTTTAAGGTGTAGAAGCTGTCGCCAACACAACAACCACACCCTAAGTTAACGAGCTTCATGACCCAGTGTCAAGGAATAGTCCGAGACGACCGGACAACTCGCCAACTGCACTGGCTAACCATTACCCCGGAACGCAATCCGAAGAAGCCGCAGGTCCAGAAAACTGTGAGGGCAAACTTTTTCGGAGTGAGAGTTGTGAACTCTTGGAACAATCGACCAGAAAGTGTTGTGACGGCACCGAGTGTGAGCTCTTTCAAGACCAGACTTGACCAACACTGGAGCAGGTTCAGATACATTCAGGAGCCGGTGCATGCCCAGTACTTACCAACAGTGCGTAACAGAGACGTGACCGATCGCCCAAGCGGCTAACGAGCCGATCAGTGGTGAAGAGGATAAAAGAAGAAAAAAGAAATCGATTAACATCAAGGTCACCAATTCCTGATGGATAGATAGAGGTAAATGGCGTAAAGAAACTTGCCCATAGTTTCACCCTGCCCAGGGATGGATGGATGGAGAGAGAGAGAGAGAGAGAGAGAGAGAGAGAGAGAGAGAGACCACAATAAAAAGTAAGCTCCTGGTTCAGCTCCACCCGACGCTCATAATGTTGACACGATCCTTCCTATGTCTCACAATCCCCACCGGTCACCATCCTCCCTATCCCTGTGTGTGTGTGTGTGTGTGTGTGTGTGTGTGTGTGTGTGTGAGAGAAAAAATAAACTACACATTGTTACCCATCAAAAGAGAGCACCGTAAGCAGTTATTATATAAATTTATACCAGACAAACTTCTCCCTTCGTCTTCTTTTTTTTTTATAAAACATCGGAGGTAAAGCGACGAAAACAAACTTGATTTAGCCCCGCGATATATCAACACAAAACTGTTTCTTGTTGAGATAAACATGGCAGGGAGTTCCTCTACCCAAGCCGAGGTAAACACCGAGATGGAACGAAATGAACTGAAGATTGGGGGGGAAACGGGCAGGAAATTTACCGAGATGCTCCTGTTTACATCATAAGTTTACCTGACCCACACGAATTTATCCAGCTGGTGCCAGGGTTAACCCATGGTGACGTAGGTAGGCTGTTTTGGCAATGAACCCTTCACTCTGTTGTATATTTCCACCCAGTTTTATGCTGCATATTTTATCGCCAGGTTAGTCTATATGGCCACAAGTAACAAAGCAAGTACTAGTGACCACAAACAACATAAGTCAGAAACAACCTCCGCTAAATGGGAGATGGGAGAACACGGAAGAGATAAAATAGGCGAGCTAGTGAAAGGGTAAAACGAAAATAAAGAGAAAATAGAGAAAGCAAAAGAGAGAAAAAGTGACAAGAGCTTTACAACACCTTAAGTTAATTTTATCAGTAAGCGATACAATCCAACTTGAGTATCAAATCGGTCAATCGAATATTTCACGCCATCATCACGACGCCCACCCCTCTCTGCATAAGTCACTCAGTCTGTGTGTTGTAGACCTTTTTAACATTTCAACGAGATCCTGTCAGTCTCTCAGCACACTCGACCAGATCAGGGAATTTTTTCATTAGCTTCTACATATACCTGCAACGCTCAGTGAAAGACTATTATTACTGATACCTGAGATAAAGAAGGATGTCACTTTACCTGTGTTATCTGGTGGGATTAACTGTGAGAGTAAAGGATTGTTTTTGGTCTACTGTAACACACACACACACAACAGATTTTCGCGTCTTCATCCTTAACACTGATGCTACTTCAAGCTTTTTAATGTTTATAAGGAGACAAATCAAACTTTAATCCATAATAAATTCATCAAGTGTTGATAAAAGGTACATTTTCATAATTCACACAATCAACAACACGGCCAGTACATAAATATTTGTATAGACTCTGACTCAAATCCCATCGACGAATTCCTTCATGTTGTTGAGCCACGGTTGAGGAAGAACTGCAGCGTGTTATAGTCACCGCCACTCAGGGTGCTCTACACATTGATCTGGGGAGTTTTTTGTATTAATTTAATATACAGGGTGTCCATAAATGATTACCCTGATTAAAACATGAGAGCATACTGTTTTTAGGGTAATCATTTATGGACACCCTACATTTTTATAACTGTCATGGTGCTGAGGACACAATGAGTCACTCGCCACATGAATGCCACCAGTGAAACCTTCATCTTGGGTCAGACGACGCGGCGGTTAAGGTATTATACTTTACTTTCTTGTCCTCTTCACCACTGATCGGCTCGTTAGCCGCTTGGGCGATCGGTCACGTCTCTGTTACGCACCCCTGGCAAGTACTGGGCATGCACCGGCTCCTGAATGTACCTGAACCTGCCCCAGTGTTAGTCAAGTCTTGTCTTGAAAGAGCTCACACTCGGTGCCGTCACAACACTTTCTGGTAGATTGTTCCAAGAGTTCACAACTCTCACTCCAAAAAAGTTTGCCCTCACAGTTTTCTGGACTTGCGGCTTCTTCAATCGTGAGCTGTGACCGACCCCTTGTGGGGCGAGCGTCCGCCAGCTCCAAGTAAGGACACTCGACTGAGTAGTGCCCCTTGAGATGCTTAAACACTTCAATTAGGTTACCCCTTGCCCGTTTGTAGTATAAGCTAGGCAAGTTCAGGCGCTCCAATCTCTCAGGGTAGCTGAGGTGCCGAAGGGCATGCAGGCTGTGCAGTGTGCATGTTTTCCTGAGAAGTTTGTGTATTAACAACTTGGGTATATCCTGTAAAAGTGGGTGTTATTAAAACAAGTCACGCAGGAGCTCACTGAGTTGCGAATCGTAGTCATTTATTCATATACTTCTGTGGGAGTGAAAACTTTTGTCATAGGAGGCACATAGACCCCTGAAAGTCTATCTTTTTGGTGGGTCCTTACCTCAAGCTTCGTCCAAAAGAAGTATAGAAACTGAGGCTGAACAACTTCATACTGACGTGAGATAATGAAAAATCACTTGAGTTTTTGCACAGCGTTTCTCATCTCCGGAAATCTTTCTTCATTTCCCGAAAAAGACGAGCACCGGGCATCAAGTTGTCCCCAAATGTTGAAACCGCGAACTAGTTCCCTGAAACAGAACTTTTTAACATCATACACTGCCGTCCATATTTGTTCTCTCTTTCTCTCTCGGGTTAATTACTTTACTTCTTATAATATTATAAATGTAATTCATCAGAGTAAATATATGCTCCGTCGTGTCAGGGGTTCTTATCCTCTCTCTACATCTCAACATAAGGTCGCAGTCGCTCACGCAACAAACAGCGATTTTTTCTTATTTTTCTACTAGAAAATGAGAAGTGTCTCTTTTTGCTACCAGGAACGAAACCAATATTCTTTACTTTTCTCGTAGAAAATTGGCAATTTTTCCTATATAATTTAACTGCATCAAACTTTTTTTCTTAAGCCAGTCACAATATCAGCAATTTGCTCTTAATTTCATGTCACAAACAGTTTTTTCACATGTCCATGCCAAAACCAGCAATTTTTTCTAACTTTCCTGCCACATATAAAACAAATTTCCACTGTTTTTATTTAAAAAACTTATATATTTTCTTCCGTAATTCACTTGCATAGCTGAGCAGTATTTTCTCATGTTGTTTAACAAAAAGAATGTGTATTTCTCCTTATTGTCTAACCACAAACTGGGAATTTTTTCTTCATATTATTCTATCAGAAACTGGTAAAAAAAAGTCTTTAAGTTTCAACCACAATTTGGGCAACTTTTCCTCACATTCTTTCCGCAAAGTGAGAAGCCGTGTCGTGCTGCCGTGACAGGAAATAAAAAGTGTTGTGAGCCTTACAAAGGGTGAATAGAAGCAGCTACTTCCTTGTGTCAGTGTGGACGCTGCTCGTGAGACACCGAGAAGATTGGCAGTGTTGTTTGTTGTATGCTCATCAGGACTTTCGCAAAGTGAAACATGGAGACTTAGGAAAGTTATGAAGTCAAAGGAGATGAAAGTATGTTCTATCTATCCTCAAAATCTCTTTCTTCTATTGTATAAATAACATGCTCTAGAGATGCGTTGGAATAGTAGGAGAGAGAGAGAGAGAGAGAAAGAGACGCGCTGACAACTTGACATTGATTTGTTTCTCTCTGGCTCTCCTAAATTTATAACTTGGCCAGCTCATATTACTGACGCTGTCAAACTTAACCCTAATTCTCTATGCTTCTCCCAAGTTTGTTTCTGCTCGAAAAACTTTGTTTCTTTCTCAATTTAAAACTTTTCCCTCCCACACAATACTCCTTTAGACGAGGCGAGTGTATAGGACTTTTGTAATGAGCTAATTTATACTTTTAAGCAAGGCCTCACACTACACACTCCCTCAAGGCCTCACACTACACACTCTCTCAAGGCCTCACACTACACACTCCCTCAAGGCCTCACACTACACACTCCCTCAAGGCCTCACACTACACACTCTCTCAAGGCCTCACACTACACACTCTCTCAAGGCCTCACACTACACACTCCCTCAAGGCCTCACACTACACACTCCCTCAAGGCCTCACACTACACACTCTCTCAAGGCCTCACACTACACACTCTCTCAAGGCCTCACTCTACACACTCTCTCAAGGCCTCACACTACACACTCCCTCAAGGCCTCACACTACACCCTCCCTCAAGGCCTCACACTACACGTGCTGCACCAGCTGAGTTTCACAAACATATTGCACATTTGTACAATTTATTGGCAGCTTAAACTCAATATCTGTTATATATTTAACTAAATTTAACTTTCTGTGGCAACATTTGCATTGTTAACGTCAATGTGTGTTGTAGAAGAGCAACAATTCAACATGTTGCATATGTAATGAACTGCAGACTGGGCCAAGTTGATATTGCTTCATGCAACTTTGAATACCTGTATTGACATGTTGAAGGTAATTATTGTTGCTTGTGTGTCCGTTAATTTTTCTTTACTATATTATAACTAAAATGTATATTTGTATCTGATGACTGTTACTGTATTGTGTTCGTTGTTTTATAAGTCACCCACACGAAATGTGTATGGAAAGTCATGTGGCACTTAGGAACAATTTTATTTTTTTTAGTTAATCTTCCCAGGTTACACACGAGTGATGGCTTACAGAAAATTCTGATACTTTTTCTTTAATGCATTTTTATTCTCAGGCGTTTTTGTATTGTAAAAAAGTAATTACTATTGACCTCAGACTATATCCTAATATCAAGTGCACGTGGCTTCAAAATACCCAGTACTTGCCAACAGTGCGTAAAAGAGACGTGACCTATCGCCCAAGTGGCTAACGACCCGACCAGTTGTGAAAAGGTAAAAAGTAAACACAAAATCTGGGAGGGGGGCTTACAGTGCCCATGCTGGGTGGGCTCACTGCACTCGCCATGTTCCCCCTTTTTTATATTCTTGGATCCGTCACCTGGAAATTCAATACTTGTAGTATATTAGCCTAGGTCAGGTTCAATACTTGTAGTATATTAGCCTAGGTCAGGGTTCAATACTTGTAGTATATTAGCCTAGGTCAGGGTTCAATACTTGTAGTATATTAGGCTAGGTCAGGGTTCAATACTTGTAGTATATTAGGCTAGGTCAGGGTTCACTACTTGTACAGGTTGACAATCCCTTATCCGAAATCCTTGGGACCAGAGGCATTTCGGATTTCGGAATTTTTCGGTTTTCAGAATGGTTATGTTTTTGTTTTTTGTTTTTTTTAGTCCACCAGGGCACAAGTCACTAACTACATTGGGGCCTGGGGGGGCGAAAATATAATAAAAATTATAATAATAATAATAATTCATAGGTTTAGGTCGTGTTTCTCACTTTTTATCTTTTTTCATTCATGTATACAGTATTTCTTTATTATTATTATTATTATTATTATTATTATTATTATTATTATTATTATTATTTTATTAATACAGTATTATTGTTATTATTATTATAAATTTTATTATTATTATTATTGTTATCATTATTACTTTATTTTGGTGTATTTTTTAATTAAAAATGTTATTTACTATGAACAATTAGTATTATTATAATTATTATAATTAGTATTACTATTACATTTTCGCCCCCCAGGCCCCGATGTGGGTCAGTGATCTATGCCTGGGTGGGCTAATCCCTGTTTAAAAAAGAATAAAAATAAAAATTGCTCCACAAAAAAATTTCGGTTTTCAGAGCTTTTCGGTTTTCGGAATTTCGGATAAAGGGTTGTCAACCTGTAGTATATTAGCCTAGGTCAGGGCTGAGTCAATACTGTTGCTGAAGTCTTCACTCTACCTCACACACACATGTGAACTCATTCATCACCAATATACAAGATTGGTAAATTTTTACAAGTTGCCCATAATGTCCCATAATATTTTTGGGTCCAGTTCTTGATATATCTTATCATTCTGAGTACCTTTGATTCTATAAATTTCTTTCGCAAATGAATAACAATGAACGTAATAGAGACTGACCTGACCAACCAGAGAAATCTACTTAACCTTACCTAACTCCCTAACCAGGCCCCCCGAACCCCCGCCATATTAAACAGAAAGTACTCATTTTGTTGTCTGGTACCAATGAAAGCAACCTTATTGAAACGTCATAGTATAATTTTATGTTTCATGTGGACATGAGAGTACGCTTGGACCGAGCAGGTAGGTTGTAAACAGACGACATGCGGTAGCTCAACAGATTATGGGCAACTTGTAAAAAAATACCACACGATTTGTACTTTGTACAGTACAGTATATGATAATTCTATTGATTCAGTATATCTTTATTTGATTTTTATTGCCCACAACTAACAGTAACTGTTCATGTACGACATACCAACATTCCCTTTTTCCCATATTGGCAGACCTGGAGCAAGTCTCACACAAACACCACGATTTGCACCAACTACAATGCGACGCAATGCCTATGGCTTGGGCAAACCTCATCATGAGGATTCCTCATGAGGAGAGCCCGCGTAAAACGATTTTGAATACAGCCAAATGTTCGAATGTGAGAAAAAATTTTCTCAAGCAAGTCCTCTCACAAGACATTTGTGTTTAACACAGTGGCGTAATAAATTTGAAATGTAATGAATGTGTTGAATATTTTTCTCAAAAGGATCTTATCAGGAGACATTTACAGATATATCTCCATTAGTGGGAATAATTGGTGCAAGCTCTTCCGTGGACGAGATATTTTCGGGTAACTAGACGACTCAAATCCAGAAAAATCCCACATCCCAAAAATGTTTCTGGGCCCTGGGAAAGTTTATTGTTATTTTCAGGAAATTACGCATTAATTCATCCTCAGAATTTGCTCCCAGACCCAGAAAATATTGGAGAGTTTCCAGAATATTTTTGGAATTGTTCAAAATTGCTTGTTATTTATTTCTCGGAATATGCTCTCAGACCCGGAAAAAATTTGGATCGAGTTTCTGGAAGTATTCTCAGAATTTTCCAGTAAATGAGCCTGATTTTCAACCTTTGAATTTCCTCTCAGACTCAGAAAAAGAGATTTAAGAGAGATTTCCCGTTATTTTCTCAGAAAATGCACCTGATTTTCAACCTCGGAACTCTTCAACAACCGAGAATTTAGATAATTTTCCTTTTTACTTATTTTTTTTTACTTTTATCCTCTTCACCACTGATTGGATCATTAGCTGCTTGGGTCATCGGTCACATCTCTCTTACGCACTGTTGGCAAGTACTGGGCATGCACCGGCTCCTGAATGTATCTGAACCTGCTCCAGTAATTGTCAAGTCTGATCTTGAAAGAGCTCACACTCGGTGCCGTCACAATACTCTCTGGCAGATTGTTCCACAAGTTCACAACTCTCACTCCGATAAAGTTACTTCACAGTTTTCTGGACTTGCGGCTTCTTCAACCTTGAGCTGTGATCCCTTGTGGGGCAAGCATCCGCCAGCTTCAGGTAAGGGCACTCGAATGAGTAGTGCCCTTTGAGATGTTTATACACCTCAGTTAGGTCCCCCCGTGCCCGACTGTAGTATAAGCTAGGCAATTGTAGGCGTTCTAATCTCTCAGGGTAGCTGATGTGCCAAAGTGCTGACCAGAAGTGAAGGCACCAATGGATTCCTCAGGACTTATAATAATATCAACAAATTCCAAGCCCTCACATACAGGTAGTTCTGCTATAACGCGATAATTGTTCTTGTAAAATATCGTGTTATAGAAAATCGCGCAATAGAAATAACAGGGCTTATGGAGAAAATAGGGTTAGGTGCAGATTACTCGAAATCGAAAAAATTTAGTAGTTAGCCTAACACAAAGGATAGCACAGTCTAAATAAATGTTACATTCATATCTAATAATGAAATCATACAGTAAATGTAACACTTTACTTGATGGGGGAGAAGGGTGATTTTGAGGTTGATAAAATCGAGCTTCTCTTCAAGTGTTATATCCTTTCTTTTACGATCATCACTGGGAATTCTATCACCAGAACGCTTCTTGTTGATATTCTTCTTTACTATATTCACAGTTAATACAGTACCACAAAATTGGAGAAATAGTAAGCAAAAATCGCGTTATACAAATATCGTTCCTAATTCATAAATCGCGTTAGAGCAAATTCGCGTTATCAAAACACGCGTTATAGCAGAACTCACTGAACCTGAATAATTTTATCCAACTCTTGGAACAATCTACCAGAAAATGTTGTGACGGCACCGAGTGTGAACTCTTTCAAGACCAGACTTGACCAACACTGGAGCAGGTTCAGGTACATTCAGGAGCCGGTGCATGCCCAGTACTTGTGAATAGTGCGTAAGAGAGATGTGACCGATCGCCCAAGCAGCTAACGAGCCGATCAGTGGTGAAGAGGATAAAAGTAAGATTTGTGGTGCTTACTGGTACCGCCCAAACGGCCAGTAAGCTGATAAGTGGCGAATAAAAAAAAAATAGTCCATACATATCAGAGAGAGGCATATTTTGTATTGAATAAGCAACTAGGAGAATGTTGGTTTGATAGCAATCAGCAAACTGAATTTCAAATGGTAGATTTACTTTGAAACCAAAGATTGCAGACAGTAGCCTTGGTGACAGTACAGTAATGCAAATTGGACAGGCATGGCCCTGCCTCATGAGGGCAACTACAGTGCAGTACAGTATATAACATTTGATCACCCTCATCTCGTGGCAAATAGTGTGATGGGGATGGAAGGGTGATTGGAATACAGATACTCAAGATGGGTTTACAGGTCAACATCAGCTTGAAATATGGAGAATAGGGAGACCCCAGGCTCCAAGTAGCATGGAGCATTATTACCAGATCTGCATGGCTTAAGAATGTAAGTTAGAAAATGTACCAGGTATGTTAAAGCTGATGACTGTGTGGGTACAGTTAAAAGCATTAGCAGTGCCTAAAAATACCATCAAATTAATGCAGCTTCTAAGAAAACCAGTGCAAAGGAGGAGCAATCTTTAATCAGTTTGACATGAACAGAGGATTAACCCTGCAAATTGACGCTACTATCAAGTCATGGGAGGGTCAAGTAACACACGTATTAGTGTGATGGTGGAGACTTCGCCTTCAGACTTGATTGATAATCACCATCTTTCAGAGATCTTATTTAAAGGGATTGGGTTGTGGCAGAAAGGTTAACTAATTTTCAAATTAATTCCAATCAACAATGTCGAGGGTCTTGGGAACCCTGAATTTTTAACCCAAAGATTGTTTAATTGTATACTGTACTTAAGTTGCCCAATCAAAGTAGTACAGTATCAGGCTCTAAAATGTGAGGTGTTATTTTGTCTTGACATGAAGCAGGAGAGCTCTGCATACCTAAACCATTTATAAACAAATCCTTGTGTCATCACAGAAGGCTGTACAGGTAGCCCCCGACTTACGACTGCCTCAACTTATGTCCATCGGTACTTACGACCTGCTCTGACCTTATGACCGTCGGGACATATGACCGCCGCAGTCATGACCATTTTTTTTTTCAAAAGGACGCGCGCATTTTCTATATCGAAACGTTTCCAGTTAAAGTAGTGTCCATGTATAATTAGAAAATTATGGGGGCCCCGTGTGCATTCAGCTGACTACATTAAAGGTAAGTGCTCAGTCACACTGTATCCATTCCTCGTTATTTATTACTTTTACTGTACTGTATTTCATTGTTGATTTTTATTTGTATTTATTTATTTATTTATTTATTTATTTATTTTTTATCTATGTCGGTCTTATGACCTGGATTTGGGTTCCTTACCCCGTCATAAGTCGGGGAGCACCTGTATATTACAAACTTAAAAATTATAAGCCCATAACACTAGGGCAGTATTAAACCTCATGCATTCACCCACAATAACTGTTGAAAGTTAATACAGTACGATACAGTGATATCTCCCTTACCAGGAACAATTGGTGCAGAGCACTTCCGGGAATGAGAGATTTCTGGGTAACGAGACAACTCTCTCAAAGCCGGAGAAAATCCCTTATCCCCAGAATATTCCGGGTAACCGAAAAAAAATTCTGGGAAGTTCCAGAAATTGGCCATTACATCATATCTTGAACCCGGAAAAATATCCCCCATTCCCGGAATTTTCCGGGTACTGTTAAATTTTCTTTGGAATTTCCGAAAAATGCGCCAGACATTCATCTCTCAAACCTGGAAAAACTCCCACATTCCCGGAATTTTCCAGGTGTTGGGAAAATTTTCTCATAATTTTCTGTTAAATGCGCCCCTCGAAATATCGTTCCCAAAGCCGTTATTTTCCGGAAAATTCCTGCTTTGGGAATGATTTTCCAAGAAAATTTCAATTCCGGCTTTAGGAAAGTTCTGGGTTTGAGGGATTCTGGCTAATGGAGATATTACTGTAAATTGTCACAATTGGCTTGGTTCCCCAGGCAGCAATGCAGCAGTTGCCAAGATATCTATTTAAGCAAGAATTATGTTTCTTATGAAAAAGATATAAATTAATTACTGGACAATGATTTACTAAAATTCTTTAAGTGATTATTCTTTACAAAGAATAAATTTATCATTACTATCTAATAACTCATGCAAGTGAAGGTAATGCCAGATAATTTTATCATCATAGGGACTCCTTGTATCCATGGGGTTAAAGTGCATAAGGAGTCAATGACTCATTGTAACCTAAAGAGACGGATACAGTACTGTACTGTATTTGGTTTCAATTACAAGTTGAAAAAAATATAGGATCGTTCAAAATCTTTTTATTAACAATTCTTATGAGTATCATTGTACGTCTTCAACTTGGAGCTACACAAGGAATATTATTCCAACATTTTTTCACCATAAAGGTTATTCACATTACATTTTGCTTAAGTACCACAAATTTCATAGAAAGTCAGGCCTAATGCAGTGGAACCAATAATGGTAGTGACAACAGCCCAGCCACTGTACAATAACATCCAAACACCACTCAGTTTGAGTGAAGAATAACACTAAATGTACCAAGACACACAGGTACATTCTCTAAAAACTAAAATTAAATGTCTATGCTTTGTACTGTAATACAGGGTCTGTATACCATAAAAGTGACAAAAAAATACACATTAATATAAAATACTTTATTTCTGAAACCATGAATGGAGCTGAAGTTAATAAACAATTTCCTTAACACAAATACACAACTCTAAAGTTATTTAATCCATTTCTCAAATATTTATTTTGTTAATCATTTACTAATTCCAAAATATGCATATACAGTACAGTACTTAAATTGCAGTTTATTAAAAAAGGTGAAATCCTGTAATAATAGTTATAAAATCAAGCACCTTTGTAGTATGTGTTATTTATTACCACTCACATCCACATTGCACAGGTATAATATGCGGTACAGAACTCTACAGTAATGCCAAATCTGCAAAGGAAGTGCACAGAACAAACTTCACAAAGAATAAAAATACTGTTATCCACAAGGCACCGGTTTTTTGTGTAAAAATAATAGTGTAATACAAACAGAGGAAATAAAATTACTGTATATGTGAATGGAATGCACATGCGAGACTTTGAGTATTCTTAAATTATACTAATGAAATAATAAACATTTTACATATACCTGTAGTAAGATTCTATAGGAAACATACAATCTGAGTTTACATTTAAACAGCGCTGATCTGGAACACAATCACCACAATGTGTGCCAAAGCAGTACAGGTACAGTAGTGTATGATAAATAACAATACATTACTGTATTTCATTTTGTAATCCATGAACCAAAAATTATTTGATTTGTTTGAGAATTTGGCACAGTCTAATTTAATATACATACTGATAGCTGTTCTGGTATATCCATGACTTGTAACTGGCTCAAGAAATGTGGCACTATACAGCTCCATTGAATTTAATCATGTTTTAAACACTTACAAGCACAGTACACTATGATCAATGTCATTAGTGAATTTTAGTACTGTACTGGGTATACAATATAGCATCAATGTATTAATCATTTACAGCAAATTTTAATTTCAAAGTTAGTGCATTTTGCTCACGAATATTAGCATCCTCTGGATATTCATAAGCTTTCTGTGGATTTGGTATATAAAAAGGATATATGAAAGCTGTAAAGTAGCGTCCAATCAGAGGATTTCTAAGGTGTTGAGGTTGACGTGCATGGCGAAGGTTCTCTTGGGCAAGATAACGAGCTGACCCGCCATCTGTAAGAACTCTATAAAATGGCTGATCTGTACCATGTGCAAGTCCTGTTTCTCCCATCAGCACCAGAGTATCTTCACTTTCTACACACATGGAATCCCAGTCATACACCACACACAAGTCTCCTCCTCGTTGTTCTAGCACTTCACCCACCGCGAACTGTACTTGCCAGCTTTTCCGATCCACACGCCTTTTCTGCACCATTTCACCTCCTGGCCATCCATGAGGCCAAGGAACACTTGCTAAAGGATTTAAACTTGAGTAACTCGCAATTGCTGTTGACAGTAGAGTTTTTAGCTCTGAAACCCTGGTGCGAGCTCTTTTGTCTACACTTGCTAGCATTCGTAATAAGTCCCGCATGGTGTTTGGCGGCTGTCCCATTCTTCTTCTGAAATTCAACAGTTTCTCTAGGGTGAGCTTTGAGTTGATACGTAGAAGAATACTAAGATGTAAGAGCTTTCCTAGTGTTTGATGACTTTCGTTCACTCTTAAAAGTTGGTGCATGTAGTGGTAAAGCCGACTCATTTTCCAATGTTCAACGTGCTGCCAAGCAGTGAATAAAAGACGAATTGGTTGATTGTATGTCTCTTCATCAAGTAAATCATAAAGAACAGGTTCACCAGCTTGCCATCTTTCCCCTTTCAACCAACATTCTGCCAAAAACACTATTTGTTGAATTATTGCTTGACACATGCCTGCAGCATCCACAGTCTGTCCTTCCTGCCAATCATTAAGCACAATCCTTAATGATGAAGGATCTTTTTTGCACAAGTCACAGGCATTTGAATACCCACTAACACCATCCTGACCAACATAGTAAAGTTTCCAAGTATCCAAAACATGATCTGTTATATTCTTGTGCACTTCAGCGTGTACCCCGAGACGATCTGCTATACACGACTCAATAATCAAAAGAAGTTTTGAGCTTCCTTTTCTGTTTAATAGAACCTGATCAATACAATAATGATCAGGTCCACTTTCATATAAGCTGTTGTTGATTTTAAAACCGGACTTATGTTTAATTACATGATGCACTGCCTGCACAATATCACAACAATGTTCACCTTTCCAAAAGCTTGAACATCCTTTTAAGAAGTCACATTTGTTTTCCATTTTACTACTGACTGGATTATCTGGATATTTTTCCTTTATGTATTTCAAAGTTTCACAAGCTAACTTATCCAAACTGAGCTTCACTTTGTTGATATCATATTCACTGTGTGTTGGCCGCAGGCTCACCACAACCCACAGCAAACCTTCCTCGTAGCTGTATTTTAGCGACTCCTCTGGTTGTGCGATAAACTTTTTCCACTCCGAGTTAATGACACAGCGTTCGTAGATGTGATTGTACAGTTTACCTGCATAATATTTCAAAGTTAAATCCATGCATTGAGGACCTGTGTTCATAATGTTGTGACACTCATCCAAAATATAAAATAGATTGGCTTCACCAAGTTCCTCTGTGAAAAGAGTCTCATACAGTGTCAGTGCCCGCCTGGGTATATCCGGCCACTCATAGTCATGGTACATTGACCACACAAATGTTCTCGACAGAGCCAAGATGCACTGTAACAGTTTCTTCTTGCACCGATACAGTGATACATATTTTGATTTCCAGTCTAATTTTTCTTTCCACACAAGTTCACTATGTTGGTAAACGTATGAGTAGTGTTGGCTGAGCTTCTTCTTCCATAGAGAGTTACGCTGACACACACCGTGAAAATACTTGCAGGTCACGGAGCAACTCACCACATCTTCAACGTTCACACATATGTCAGTCAAGATCCTTTCAAGGACTTCGTATGGAAGATTATCAATGGTCACACATTCCTCCATTGCAGAAGGAATTTTGTGTTATCCCACATGGTACGAGAAACAGCTGGAGATAGTTGAGCGGAGTGAGCAACATTCCGCCCGCCAGTGTTGGTGGTAAACAAACAGCCCAGAGATCAAAATAAACCAATGTATATAATTCTGTAATCTCGTAAAAGCATACTTAGAGAAAGAAATTATATTATACATTATATTTAACATAAAATGAAAGTGTTTAAACAATTAACAAACAGTTACTAGTAACAAAATAGAAAACATAATAATTTCCACTAAACGAAGTTCCCGAAATATACTCACATGAATCCGGACCAATTTTGTTTATACTGTATACCGCATAATTATACAGTATCTCATCACTCCATATATATATATATATATATATATATATATACTTTTTACTTTTATGCTCTTCACCGCTGATCGGCTCGTTAGCCACTTGGGCGATCGGTCACGTCTGTTACACACTGTTGGCAGGTACTGGGCATGTATTAGGCAGCTACCAAACAGGGAGGTACTACCGCCTGGGAAGATATTGGAAGCATAATGTGTTGTCTATGGTAGACCCTGCTGCCAAATGGCATCACGAAAATTGTGACCAACTCCCAGGTTGCTGAGCTGACTTTCTGCCTCATTTACACACAATTGCAGGATCTCAATTGTTTCTCTTACTATGGCAACACAACATACATATGTCGTTTCTCACTTCTGATCTGTTTTTCATTTTTGTATTTCTTTATGGTTCTTTATTATTATTATTATTATTATTATTATTATTATTATTATTATTATTATTATTATTATTATTATGATTACTATTACTATTATTAATTTTTGCCCCCCAGGCCCTGATGTGGGTCAGTGACCTGTGCCCGGGTGGGCTAATCCCCGTAAAAAAAAAGTACTGGCTCTGTTACACACTGTTAGCATGTAGCCTACTGAGCATGTACTGGCTCTGTTACACACGGTTGTATATTTCCCATAGAAGAGGTATCTGTAAAAAGTATATTCTTAATTATACAGTAATTTAAAAATACTCAAGTCTCGCATATGCTTTCCATTCTTGTACAGTATACTGTAATTATATATACACAAGTAACCGGTGTTAAGTTTGTCCTGTGCACTTTTGCAGATTTGGCATTACTGTAGAGTACTACTGTACGGCACATTATACCTGTGCAAGGTGGATGTGAGCCAGAATCTGATGTAAAACCAACACCAGCCCTCTGGAATAATAAGGAGAACAATAACTAGCATGCATGTTGCTAGAATAGCCCTCTCTTAAGCATCTTGTGCTGGGCATGGGAACACTGACTCCTCTGCCAATCAGGGCACCATGTGCTTTCTCTTCTGGGATGCTCTGTGAAGCCTGTAATGCCAACGGCACTTTGCACAGGCAAATATGTACCCCTGTGATCCGGTCTCATACACGGTGAAGCAACCGGGATCGCCTGGATGTGCTGCTAGCGAGTGCACAAAGATCAACTTGAAGTAAGACCACAGGTAATTTGACTTGGTATCCTTTGGATCGGAAACAGCGTGGGCATATTTATATAAAAAATGCCATATACCTTTCTATTAACTGGGTAATTTGGTATCAAAAATAGTTTCCAATGATTGATATGGTTAGGCATCACAAAAATTGTGACCAAGTCCCAGGTTGCTGATCTGACTTTCTGCCTCATTTACTCGCAATTGCAGGGTTTCAATTGTTACTCTTACTTTGACAACACAACATACCCTATACATACTGCATATCGTTTCATACTATTAATCATTTAAAAAAAATTTGCATATATTTATTATTATTATTATTATCATTATTATTATTATTATTATTATTATTATTATTATTATTATTATTATTATTATCATTATTATTATTATTATTATTATTATTATTATTATCATTATTACTACTTTTATTATTATTTCGCCCCCAGGCCCTGATGTGGGTCATTGACCTGTGCGCTGGTGGGCTAATCTCATAAAAAAAAAGGTTAGGTTAGGATATGTAGCTTAATAATAAAAAGCTGCAATATGTAATAGGCTGTTGAATTTTACTAAGTAACAGATTTTATTCGTAAAGTAATGTAACTGACTGACTTCTACCTATTGCTGTACATAACATGACACATAAATTATGAAACATGGGCTTTGGATAAGTTGTCAGTTTTCAGGAAAACAATAGAGTATTTCGGCTGTACTTTAAATGAAGTGGGACAAGTGGACACCTACAGTACATATTTATACTGGTTTAATTCAAGGACCTTGTATACAGGTATATGTTACGCCCGTTTGTGCACTCTGCAGTCATTTTGCCCAGTTGGTGAATTGGGTTCCTAACCCAACCCAACCCAACCTAACTTAAGCTAACCAAACCTAACTTGACCTAGCTAACCGTGGTTATGTGAGATTAGGTGGCAGGTCGATGTTCTTGTGAAATCCAAGATGGTACTGGAGATATCCCTGAAGTGGGATTATTGACTTTAATCCTTGATAATTTTTCATCTTTGCAGTAGTATCAAATACCTACTGTATTGTCAAGGGGTTTATTATTTTGCAATAATTTATTTAATCAGCATAGCAAATCCTTGTATGTAACACCGGTTTATGTTTTTCAGGTTAAATCTTCAGTGCAAGACAAATGATGAAGAGATACTGTATACAGAGTAGCGTCTATGGTAAGTACAAAGTCCTGAGTATTTGAAGCTTTGTCACTTTTTTATGAGTTAGGCTGGAGTGCTGTTTTAGATATGCACTTTCTGAATTATGATTTGTGTCAGGGGTTGAAATTACAAATGCAGTTGTATAGATGAAGTATATAGGTATTTTTTTCACTCCACCACAATTTAAAGTTTATTTTAATTTAAGTTAAAGTTCACGTCTCTTGTTGCAAAGGAAATGCAAAGTTTTTTTTTTACGAAGATGTAGTGTACCTACTGTAGATGAAATAGGTCCCTTATATGTAATAACAACATTGGTACTTATCATTAAATTAATTAGGCATGTGACCAGATTTGAAGGAATGAAAAGTGATAATTGTATACATATAAATCAAAGCTATGCGGGTTCAGCCTTTTAACTTAAAATTTCACCCGGCATGTTAGTAGGTGACTTATATTCTTGGATTGGCAACACTGGGTTCAGCGCATGTTCTTTTTTGTCGTCTCAACACACCGTAATTTTTTTCCCCTCAACGTAACACCTGCATCTTACGTCACACTCTTAAAATAAGACAATGTACAGAGAATCCGAATAATTAAATTCTATGTAAATATAATAAAAACTAGACTCTACAAAAAGTACCTGAAGATCAAAATAGATAAGGAAGGGGAACTCCTGAAGGTCTATTTGGTTCATGAATGTTAAATAAAATGACTTTAGAAGCTTAAGGAAATTTATTTATGTTTTGTGGATTTTTAAAACGCCTTTGAGAGTGAAAGATACAATAACCTAACAGATGTCTGGCAAAAATAAGCACCAATGTAGGAGATATTGGAATTATACAAAGAAAAGCTATACAAAGATCAAGTTAGTATAAGTTAAAGGCAGTTAATGTTTGTGTTAGGTTGTATTGTGTTAAGTGTGACTCCGGGTCCGGGTGTGTGTGTGTGACTCCGGGTCCGGGTGTGTGTGTGTGTGTCGCCAGGTGTGTGTGTGTGTCGCCAGGTGTGTGTGTGCTCTGGTGATGTGTTTGTGTGTTTGTCGAGTGTTACACATGATGGCTGTCTGGCGTACTAGTTGCTGCAGATAACAGCCCAGGAACCTGAGGGATGTTGCTCGTATATCTTGAAGCTATGACAGCACCACTAAAACCACTCACACCACCACCACCACTCCTGCCACCACCACCACCACAACTATGCTACTAACACCACCATCACCAATAACCACTGCCACCACCATTACCACCACCACCACCATTACCACCACTGTCACCAACACCATTACCACCAACCACCACCACCACTGTCACCAACACCATTACCACCACCACCATTACCACCAGTCACCAACACCATTACCACCACTGTCACCAACACCACCACCACAACAACAGTGAAAAATAAACAATACAAAATACAACAATAAACAACACAATAGACAAGAGTAAACAGAACATAAAGTAAACAAACCATAACAGTAAACAGAACACAGCAGTAAACAAACCATAACAGTAAACAGAACACAGCAGTAAACAAACCATAACAGTAAACAGAACACAACAGTAAACAAACCATAACAGTAAACAGAACACAACAGTAAACAAACCATAACAGTAAACAGAACACAGCAGTAAACAAACCATAACAGTAAACAGAACACAGCAGTAAACAAACCATAACAGTAAACAGAACACAGCAGTAAACAAACCATAACAGTAAACAGAACACAGCAGTAAACAAACCATAACAGTAAACAGAACACAGCAGTAAACAAACCATAACAGTAAACAGAACACAGCAGACAACAGCCAGTCATCACAAGCTGCCAGAAGTAAAAAGCTTCATTATTGGACCAGGCTGCTGTGGTTCTTTAATAGGCTCCAGTCTACTAGGTGCCAGTCTTAATAGGGTCCAGTCTTAATAAGGTCCAGTCTTAATAGGCTCCAGTCCTACTAGGTGCCAGTCTTAATAGGGTCCAGTCTTAATAGGGTCCAGTCTTAATAGGGTCCAGTCTTAATAGGCTCCAGTCCTACTAGGTGCCAGTCTTAATAGGGTCCAGTCTTAATAGGCTCCAGTCTTAATAGGGTCCAGTCTTAATAGGCTCCAGTCCTACTAGGTGCCAGTCTTAATAGGGTCCAGTCTTAATAGGCTCCAGTCCTACTAGGTGCCAGTCTTAATAGGGTCCAGTCTTAATAGGCTCCAGTCTACTAGGCGCCAGTCTTAGTAGGCTCCAGTCCTACTAGGTGCCAGTCTTAATAGGGTCCAGTCTTAATAGGGTCCAGTCTTAATAGGCTCCAGTCTACTAGGGTCCAGTCTTAGTAGGCTCCAGTCTAAACACTTAAGTCTTAGCCCAAACACCAGGATTGGAACAAATTAAGACCGGGTCGTTAAGACTGCCGTATCTGGACTGAGCTGAAATCCTAATGGTATGCTTAGGTTAGGTTAGGTTAGGTTAGGTGGCTGGGGCCTATTAGGGCTAGGCTCGAGTGCCACATAGGTTATTGATTATGATGGGGCCCCATATAGACTGAGGCTGGAATAAGATCGGTCAGTGATTTTGACGTGTGTGATTTTCGGGAGTTAATTCCCGCGGGTAGTGAACCTGTACCGGGTATTGGGGGTGGTTGTCACACGGGCCAGCGGGGTCGGGGTCCTCCTCCCGTAAATTAACTTGATTAAAATTTTGAAATGTGTGGTGATGTAATTATCTGGAGGACAACATGGCGTGCGTCCGGTCTGTGTCACCAGCTGGGCTTGAGGGGGTGACTGGTTGGTCAGATGAACCCCCTGTACTAACTGATCGATGTCCTAACTGACCCCTGTTCTAACTGACCTTTGTCCAAACTGACCCCTGTCTAACTGACCCCTTGTCCTAACTGACCCCATTCCTAACAGTTCCCAATCCTAACTGACCCCATTCCTAACAGTTCCCAGTCCTAACTGACCCCATTCCTAACAGTTCCCAGTCCTAACTGACCCCATTCCTAACAGTTCCCAGTCCTAACAGGCCCCAGTCCTGATAGTTCCCAGTCCTAACAGGCCCCAGTTCTGATAGTCCCAAATCTTTTCTGGTGTAACCTAACAGACCCCAAACTAAGCATATCCTAACATAATCATCAGAACTGTGGCCCAATTCTAAACAGACACCAGTCCTACCAGACCCACCTTTACCGAGATTCTCAATCAGTCGAAGTGAAATCCTCATGTCAGTGGGTTGGCGGCTACGGCCCTCCAATCTAAATATCTTCGTTCTGTCTTACCGAATTCTCCCAGAGTTTGTGTCTTTTTGGTGACCAGAGGTTTTAATTTTGTTTGTCCATCCTGGTCTCTGCCTTGCCCTCTCTACCTTCATTTATAACCATTGATACTGAAAGCATTCTTCCCTCGGCCCTAATTTCATGGCCAAATTATCACGTTTTCCTATTTTATAATTTTTCACTATTCCTCCAGTTGCTGTTGCCAGTCTTAGTACTTTTTTTGTTTTGTACAGCTGCTTCAACATCTTTGTCTAAATTGGCACTGTAGTTTGATCTTGTTTCCTTTTCATTTATGTCTACTCTTCTCTGCCCATCTTTCTTTTAGTTCTGCCTCAAACACACTCTTATTATTGTTACTGTTTTATATTACCGTCACATGTAAATAAATCCTCTTTTGTCTTATCTTTCTCTACATTTCCCTGTGTTTATGTTTTCTGTCATTATCGTCATCATCATCATCATCATCATCATCATCATCATCATCATCATCATCATCATCATCATCACTCAGTGCATTTATTTTTTTTAGAAAGCTTCAGTTGCCTTTACAGTTCATTTAAATTTCTTTTTGAAGTTCTTTATAATCCTAACTTTCTCTGGCCAACTTTCTTCTTCGCTTTATTCTCTTTAAAATCTCATTTACCCAACTTTTTCTCTCTAATTCCCGAAGTTTTGTCCTCACTGTACTCATTACCGGGACATGATCTTCGTCTGGGTTACCGAGAGGTCTTGATATTTTCTCCCAAATAAGATGTTTTATATTTTTGGATCTATATGATATTGTTTTCATATAGAGATGCCTCGGGGTTATGTGTGGATACCATAATGTGTAGTAAGTAATTTTTGGGTTCCCACTGTCATTAAAAATCCTGGAAAAGTATGGAAATAAAAGTAACGTAGTTTTGCAAATGTCAGGGGAATTTTTTTTTAACCTTACCAATCGTGGAAAAATAATGGAACTATAAAAAAAAAACTTGGTCGGCGATTTTCCAACACTTTTTTTGTTTATAAGTTACGTTGTGTTTATGCTTTGTCTTTTACATATTTCCCGCCAATGTTCAACGTGTTTATGTTATGTGTACAGTATGAGGGTAAGAACCTAGGAGAACGTGATGGTTTTGAGTGATGGAATTAGGTGTTCGCGGCATATATCAAGATACAGTCACTCGACTCTGTCCTGCAGTCCCACTTTGTTGTACTCACGTGTAACTGTTGAACTGATGTTAAAGTAACTGTGGTACATGAACCTGTTTGTCCTTTACGGTTCATCATGTGGTTTATAAACATTTACTGGATGTGGTTCAGTGCATTTGAGAGACATGGAAAAACTGCTCCAGGAACACCAGCGTTTTCAAGGTGTCTCGCTAAGTCTCGAAAATGAATATCTCAGATCGACAGTTCAAAGTACTACAGCATCTACACAATGAGGTCAACAGGGCGGCCGTCAACACAGCTCCTCATAACCCAAGCGATGCTCCTTGATCCCACGGCAGCCAAGTTACGGCTCTTAATATAATTTAATTACCAAGTGATAGTGATTATAACTGTATTACTTATGTATCACGGTATTAGTATTTCTCCTGTAGTCATACTATTAAAGAACCGTATCTCAGTTACCTCAGTTTCAAGAGATATTCTGATATAAGATCATTCATAAAGGTGCACATTGTCCCAGTCATCCTCGCCATTCATCTAAGTACAGACTAAATTACGTGTGGTGTGGTGTGGTGCTGTGTGGTGTGCCACAGCCTGGAGCTGTTCCTCGCCCCCAAGACAACAGCGGCTGGCGGACTGCAGACGACGGAAGACTTTCTATTGTCTGGATGACAATAGTGTTCTTGAGTTCATTTACTGCGTCTGCACGCGTGGAAGCAAACTCCCAAAGTGCCATGCAGAGCCTGGCAAGCGGACTACAATACAGTGAGACCCGCAGGCTGCATGGCTGAGACAACACGGCTGGTGACAATGATTTATATGAACAGGAACGAGAAAGGTCTGATAAGGGACGCGATGAGTCATTACGTTCTCTGAATAAAGATGATTCATAACACATTTATCTTTATCTCTTACAGCTGAGGCTCTCCAGGGATGCTCTTTACTCTCATTCAGTCATTCCTCAGTACGTGACCAAGACAGTCAATAGCGAGTTTTGTGACTTCTTGACCTTCATTGATCACCAGCACTGTACGTGTTTAAACAACTTCTTACTAACACAACACCAGATAATATTACAATGACGTATATCTTGTGTTAGTTTAAATTAAGTTAAATTAGGTTAGATTCTTCCTGTACTTAACTCCCCCCCCCCCCTCACCCTTTGTTTTGTTGTCATATGAATTTTTATTAGTTGCTGACCTTATAAGCTGCAACTATATTACGTATATTTCTTAGTATGGTGAAACAGATAGGCGTAAAATCCCTCTCAGGGCATACTCCGTGAGCGCATATACGACGCTATACTACACTAATTTATTTATCGTAGGCCTGTGACTATTATTTCGTGGATATTATTACCCAGAGTGAATAATAGTTGAATCATATTTCTGTATCGTTTCATCATTGTTATTTATTATTATTATTATTATTATTATTATTATTATTATTATTATTATTATTAGACTATAAGGAGTAAGTAGCAGACATTATTAAATGGTTCGCGTTAAAGGCTGACTCATCCATAAACTTTGATTCAGACGAGTATTTATCCCACCCCACCCCACCCCTGCACCTCCCACCCAACCCAACCCACCCCACCCCACCCGCACCTCCCCACCCCGCACCTCCCCAAGATGATCTGGAAGGTACTTACGGGTGGCTTAAGAGAGCTTAGGTTAGATAAAGTTAGATTACGTTAAGGGAGGCCCCAAGAGGGTCCCATTTAACCGAAGACATGAAAACTGGGGCCCATGAATAGGGAAACCTTATTGGGACGGGGTCTATTTGGGTTCTATTAGGACTCCTTTTAATAGACTGGAACCCAATCATAAAAGAGATATTTTATTGGGGAACCCGCTGAACCAATCATCGCCATTCATCACCTCCACGACGATGTGGTGCATGATATACTGAGAGCTGATTGGCTGTCTTCCATGATACTGGCCTCTGATTGGCTGTCTCCCACTACTGATTTATATTCCTCTGTTACAGCGGAGACGGTGATACTTAGTCTTATGTGTGAATATCAAATTTTCTCTCTCTCTCTCTCTCTCTCTCTCTCTTTCTTTCTTTCTCTGCTATTAATACTGATCGTCGATCGATAGCTATTAAGTTAATACAAAAAGTGAAGAAAAGAGAGAGGTGAGAGAAATGGATAGGGGAGAATGAGAGAGAGTAGGGAGGAATGGGGAGAATGAGAGAGAGAGGGGAGGAATGGGGAGAATGAGAGAGAGGGGAGAAATGGGGAGAATGAGAGAGAGAGGGAGAGAAATGTGGAGAAAAAGAGTGGATGAAGTGTTTGGGTTTAAATAAGGCTAACAGTCGTAGAATTTCAAGGAGGAAGTAATGCACCACACCATGTTCCACTCCACACCATGTATCACATACCACACCTTCCGTGGTAAGCTTCTTTGTATGCAGCCTTGAGGGATCTGGTTGTATTTTCAAGCTGTTCGAAGGATTTTTGTATTGTCTATAAAAAAATAATTCGGTTTGGGGAGTAATAATGTGTAAGCCAATGGGGTCATGTTTGTTCTAGCAAGCTCTGGTCTAGTGTCTGTGTGTGTTAGTGTTTTGATTTTGATTTTTTTTTTTGACACTTTGAGGAGGAAATGTTTAAACCATCGTCCTCAAAGGCTTTAAAGTTTAAACCATCGTCCTCGAAGGCCTTAAACCATCGTCCTCAAAGGCTTTAAAGTTTAAACCATCGTCCTCGAAGGCCTTAAACCATCGTCCTCAAAGGCTTTAAACCATCGTCCTCAAAGGCTTTAAACCATCGTCCTCGAAGGCCTTAAACCATCGTCCTCAAAGGCTTTAAACCACCGTCCTCAAAGAGTTAAGTCATCGTCCTCAAAGGGTTGATAATATACCTGGTCCTGGCTGTGGTAATGAAACTCTCCAGTATTTCTACAAAGCGTGTTATTCACATATAAAAATATGGCAGTAGAAGCGGGCTTGAGATAGTGGTGGTGACTACAGCTGTCACAAGTAGAGCCCACACGCGACGACCAGCGCAGGCCACCGACGACCCTCCCTGCATCGCTGCCGGGTACTCTCCTGCAGCAGGGAAGATGAGGAATAGTGTGTTAGTGGCTGCAGGCAGGAACAATATCAGTCACTCATTAACCTCACTGTCTGCGTTGAGGCACAGTTGAACAAAAAACATATAACTCGTCCACGAAAACCATCTAGCAGTCAGGTCAGGAAAGGTGGGAGTTAGTGTGTCTAAAGTATATATAGATATATAGTGGCAAGACGGACCTTATGAATGATGAGCTTGTAAACTATCTTTGCTTCACCCGCTACACCCACATCTGTACCTCTACACCCACCTTTACACCCTCTACACCCACCTTTACACCCTCTACACCCACCTTTACACCCTCTACACCCACCTTTACACCCTCTACACCCACCTTTACACCCTCTACACCCACCTTTACACCTCTACACCCACCTTTACACCCTCTACACCCACCTTTACACCCTCTACACCCACCTTACACCTCTACACCCACCTTACACCTACACACCTACACCCACCGTCTACACCCACCTCTACACCCACCTTTACACCCTCTACACCCACCTTTACACCCTCTACACCCACCGTTACACCTCTACACCCACCTTTACACCCTCTACACCCACCTTTACACCCTCTACACCCACCTTTACACCCTCTACACCCACCTTTACACCCTCTACACCCACCGTTACACCTCTACACCCACCTTTACACCCTCCACACCCACCTTTACACCCTCTACACCCACCTTTACACCCTCTACACCCACCTTTATGGACGTGCACAGTGATGGAGTGGTGGATGGAGTGTGCGGGGCTGCAGGTATAGACGCCAGAGTCCCGAGGTGCGGCGTCCTTCACTACCAGTTGGCTCACACTCCTCCCAGCCAGCTGTGTCCTCACCCACACCCTCACCCCGTCCTCCAGCACCATCTGTGAGAAACCCATTAGTGACAGATACGAAGACAGACAGACAGATAGACAGACAGACAGATAGACAGACAGACAGATAGACAGACAGACAGTCAGACTAGGAAAATACAGTGACTGGTTGATAAAATTGCTGGTTTGTTTTTTGTCGTCTTTATATTAATTATTGAATCTGTAACAAAAACACTCCTAGAACATCCTACAAACACTCCTAGAACATCCTACAAACACTCCTAGAACATCCTACAAACACTCCTAGAACATCCTACAAACACTCCTAGAACATCCTACAAACACTCCTAGAACATCCTACAAACACTCCTAGAACATCCTACAAACACTCCTAGACCATCCTACAAACACTCCTAGACCATCCTACAAACACTCCTAGACCATCCTACAAACACTCCCCTACAAACACTATCCTACCATCCTCCCAGACCATCCTACACTCCTAGACCACATCCTACAAACACTCCTAGACCATCCTACAAACACTCCCAGACCATCCTACAAACACTCCTAGACCATCCTACAAACACTCCTACAAACACTCCCTAGACCATCCTAACCACAAACACTCCTAGACCATCCTACAAACACTCCCAGACCATCCTACAACAAACCTCCCAGACCATCCTACAAACACTCCTAGACCATCCTACAAACACTCCCAGACCATCCTACAAACAACACTCCAGACCATCCTACAAACACTCCAGACCATCCTCCTAGACCATCCTACAAACACTCCCAGACCATCCTACAAACACCCTAGACCATCCTACAAACACTCCTAGACCATCCTACAAACACTCCCCAACATCCTCCTGAACCATCCTACAAACACTAGACCACCTAGACCATCCTACAAACACTCCTAGACCATCCTCCTCTAAACACTCTGAACCATCCTCCTAGACCATCCCACAAACACCCCAACCATCCAAACACCTAGACCATCCTACAAACCTCCCAGACCATCCTACAAACACTCCCAGACCATCCTGCAAACACTAGACCATCCTACAAACACTCCCAGACCATCCTACAAACCTCCCAGACCATCCTACAAACACTCCTAGACCATCCTACAAACACTCCTAGACCATCCTACAAACAAACCATCCTCCCATCCTACACACTCCTAGACCATCCTACAAACTAGAGACCATCCTACAAACACTCTAGACCATCCTAGCAGACAAACACTCCTAGACCATCCTACCACCCAGACCACTCCTAGACCATCCTACAAACACTCCCAGACCATCCTACAAACACTCCTAGACCATCCTACAAAACCCCAGACCATCCTACAAACACTCCCAGACCATCCTCATCTCCTAGACCATCCTACAAACACTCCCAGACCATCCTCCTAGACCATCCTACAAACACTCCTAGACCATCCTACAAACACTCCTAGACCCTCCTACAAACACTCCCAGACCATCCTACAAACACTCCTAGACCCTCCTACAAACACTCCTAGACCCTCCTACAACTCCATCAAAAGCTTATTTAAACTCCTACCCAAAAAAAAAAGTCTTTAAGCTTCAGACTTGTGTTTCTTCCCCGAGGATAAACCTTTACTCTCCACAAGATAAGTGTGAAAGTTCGTCAATTTTCTCCACTAAAACTTTTCCCAAATAGAGTTTATCTTCTGCCAGACGTTCATGAGATTCTCCTTCATGTGTAGATGATGTTCCTATACACGCTTGGTTTTGGTGTGTGTGTTGGTCTGCACTTGTGGCGTGGTGGGAGGAGGGAGGGAGGAAGGTGTAGGTATAGGTGTGAGGGGAGGGAGGAAGGTGTAGGTATAGGTGTGAGGGAGCGAGGAAAGGTGTGTACAGGTAGATGTAGATAGTCAAGGAACCTAGGGTCGTGTACCTGTACTATCATGCATTACACACACACACACACACACACACACACACACACACACACACACACACACACACACACTCTCTCTGCTACAGCCTACATATCATAATGACCTCCCGGCCAGAGACACACCAAGCAGTATTCTCACAACCAGGATTCAACCAAGCTAATCCTCCCAGCCTCCTACCTAACCTAACTTAACCCAACCTAACCCAACCTAACCTAACCTAGCCTAACCTAGCCTAGCCTTGATTAATTTAAGTGAGTCAGAAATACACATTACTGGAGATGCTGAACATATAAGAATCTTACCTGTATTCCAATTAACACCTGTACCCCCCACACACCAACACCTGACACCTTAATAACAACAAGGTATGTGTGTGTGTGTGTGTGTGTGTGTGTGTGTGTGTGTGTGTGTGTCGTGGCCATTAGCCTGTCACCCAATTAGATTATGGAGCTGTGATGGTAATGTATGATTGGGAACTAAGTTTATGATAGCTTATTATGGTAGCTAATTATGGTTGCTATAGTGGTACATATGGTAGTAACGCTGTGATGATAGTCTATGGTAATGGTACTAACTGTGGTATTTATGGTAATGATAATACCAGGATATTTCACAACGGTACTAATTAGGTAATATTTATGGTAGTTACAGTAATACCATCATACCTATCATACCTCATGGGTGTAATTGGATGGAATGGTATCAGTTACACTTACCCGCTCCTTGTGGTACCAGTGTAGGTAGTCTGGGGGCTCCGGGGAGTATGGTACCACACACGTCAGGTTGATGACTGAGCCGATACCAACATGAATGTCCGACGCACCAGCTATCTTGGCCTCTGGTTCTGTACGAGGGTAAAGTATAGGTGGGGGAGTTAGTGGTTCTGTACGGGGGTAAAGTATAGGAGGGGGGGTTAGTGGTTCTGTACGGGGATAAAGTATAGGTGGGGGGTTAGTGGTTCTGTACGGGGTAAAGTATAGAGGGGGTTAGTGGTTCTGTCGGGGTAAAGTATAGAGGGGGTTAGTGGTTCGTACGGGGCAAAGTATAGGAGGGGGGTTAGTGGTTCTGTACGGTAAAGTATAGGAGGGGTAGGTTCTGTACGGGGGTAAAGTATAGGAGGGGTTAGTGGTTCTGTTCGTAAAGTATAGATTTTTTCCCAGCTGGTTTACGACACGCGATTCTATTTTATCGAGCAAAATCGTTAATTTACAACATACACAGCTTCTTGATCTACGTCACTTGACTCATCACCGTCATCTGTTATCTGCCAACCATCTTTACTTACACCTTGAGAACCCTCCGAGATGTTGTTTGTGCTCTGGAGGTGAAAATGTCAAAGCAACACCCGGGTGAGTTAGTCTCCCTCTGTTTGCTTACCTCTCCGCACAGTTAGATTTTCTCTCATCTTTTGTTTTTTACATCGGATCAGCTTGGTGTGGGGTAGGTAGTCGGTGAGAGGAGGTGGGTAACACTTACCTACAACAGTAAGGTGGGTGGTGCGGGCGGTGGGCGGGGTACTGGACACCTGACAATCATACTGGCCTGAGTCTCGTGGGCGGGCATACTTTAGTCTCAACATCCAGTCTCCCTGACCTTCCTGGGGTACTGCCTCGAACCTGGAGTCACTCGTATACGTCACTGACCCCACCGAGAGTATATGTAGGTCTCGATGCCTGATCCACGACACCTGTAGAGGAGAACACACCTGTAAAGTATGAATGGCTCCAAGAACACCTGCCAGCGTAACATTCTCTTTAATTCCTTATTACCTGCAAGTTGAGGTTTAATAGAACAGTCCATAAACACATCGCTAACTGCATATTAAACAAGGTTGGTGTAATGATAGTTAAGGAGAGATGATGAGGTCGTTAAGGTAAGGTGGTGTTATTAAGGTGACGCTGACGTGTTGACTGAGGCGACTAATATGATGCTATTTTGTTTATGCTACACACACACACACACACACACACACACATGTATCTGAAATCGGAAAAAAAAACAGTGCTCCAACTGGAATGGTAAATAACACCCCGCGTGTCTGGAATTCCTAACCCGTATTCCTCTGAGGTGGATGAGGAAGGAAGGGGGGGGGGAATTGGTGAGTGGAAGGAAAGTGGGGAGGAGGGGAAGGAGAGGAAGGAAATGGGGCGGAGAAAAGTGAGGATGGTGAGATGGTGAGAGAAGGTAGGGAAGAGAGGAGAGGAGAGGAGATGGAGAGAAGGGAAGATAACGTGAAGGAAGGAGTGAGGAAAGATGGTGGAAGAGTGAAGGGAGGTTAGGTTTGGTTAGATTTAGTCTTATTAGGACTTGGACTCGTTTAACCACTCTTATCAATCCAACTTTGCTGACCTTTCAACTAACGGCTTCAACCATGATCTTTGGAGAACAATTCCTGTTATATGTCACAAGTCAAAGTTCAAACACAGTCTATATACGTTACTCGGGTACAGCTGACGTCACACCACCAACACAGGCGGGAGGTGCGCGGGAAAGTGAGTGTTAAGAGCAGGAGTTTTCCGACTCGGTGAATTATTCATTTAATGGAGATTTTGAATAGACATCTGAGGCTGTTGGGAGTTATGTAATATATACCAGTCCAGTCCCAGTACAGCGAGGAGGAGGAGGAGAACAGGGAGGGGGAGGACGAGGGAAGTAGTAGGAAGAGGAGGGAAGGAAGAGGAGGGAAAAATAGGTGGAGAAGTAGGGAAAGGAGGAACTTGATGTGGGAGACGCTGCTGGAGATATAAATATGAAGTGGTCAGGAGTCTCACACACATATATATATATATATATACATATATATATATATATATATGTTGGGGGAGGACGGTTCAATTCTGTCACACATACACAGCACCTCACTCACTACCCACAAATAATAAATTCTTCCTTGACGTGAGTAGAAATCTTCCTGTGGCAGTAAATCGCTCCCCACTTCAAGGTGTGAAGCCTTATTTCTAGATACATCAGCCAGTATGTAAGTACTGCCACCACGATGAATAACCCTGGGGCATGATCTGATCCATGGCCCTTACACCAATCCTCCCCGTCACCCCCGTCACCCTGCTTCACCAACACCTCACCCTGCAGCGCTACAGTAAAATATTCAAATGGCAGTCATTTGGCAGAATTAGAATTACAGTCGGTGTAAAAAATAAACAGAGTGGGAACTAATACTAAACCCTGGTGAACTCCGGAACTGAAAACCTAACTTAACCTAACCCTAACCTGGACCTAGAACCTTGTAAGGGTTAGAATATCCATAACATTCTGAACAGTTTTTAGGATAGTGAGTGCGCGCGTGAGTGAGTGAGTGAAATGAGTTAAGAGAAGGAATAGTTGTGAGAGGCTATTGAAGCTTTTGTTGAATACATTACAAATGAAGACAAATACCTTACTTTTATTTCATTTGTTCAAGAGTTTGGAAGACTTAATAATTTACGCTAAAGAAACCTCAACCAAGAATAAGGAAAAGCATTTATAGAGCTAGCTGATTCAGTGCCGGATTTAGACCTGTGGAGGCCCATGGGCAGCCTCTTTGTGGAGGCCCCTCTCATTATAACTACCCAAGAGGGTGGGGTGGCGAGTGAAGCGAGCCTAAACATCTGGGAGTTCCGGGGGGCGCTGTAAGCCCCCCGGGAAAATTTTGAAATTTGAACACTTCTTTGGAGAATTTTGAAGCCATATGCAGTTATATTAAAAATATTAAAAATATACGGTTCATAGGAAAGCCAGGTATTCATGAATTTCAAGGAGTAGCTAGCCTAATTTCTATCACGTTTCTTGCTGAACATAGTTTTACGTGATGGAATAGATAAACATGAATTTTAAAGAATGAAAATAAAAATAATCCAAATGAATAAACAAATAAATAAAATTTTGTAATATGTGGAGGCCCCCAGATTGTGGAGGCCCCTGAGCTGACTATTTTGGGTCTTTTTTTGTGTTTTGAGCATCACTTACGGAATTGTTGCCGAGGTTGTGGACTATACAGGACAGTAGAGCCGTCTTGGAAGCTGTGACCGTGATGTTGGTGGGCACGAGAGGGTCAAACACTGGGGGTAGGGTTGGCCCGGGTATGGTGGGAGGGGGCACCACATGACGAGCTTCCCGTGACCATGACCATACACACTCTAAGAGGGAGAGGATGGAGAGAAAAATTAAGGTCACATTGAACATAATTACCCTACCAAGACTGGGGGCTCACACACACACACACACACACACACACACACACACACACACACACACACTATTGGGGCTGTTCTCTGAAGACAGTTAGAAAGAAAAACTTGATCAATTAAAGACATCTTGGGTATTTGGTGATCAGGTGTAAGACGGAATTTTCTTACTTAAGTCGAGGATCTGTAGTGAGTCATTATTAGTGTTTGTGGAGTAGTTGTGGTAGTAGTTATAGTTGGTGTTGTAGTAGTATTAATAGTTATTGTTGTTGTAGTAGTTGTTGTTGTTGTTGTTGTATTAATAGTTGTAGTAGTTGTTGTTGTTGTTGTTGTTGTTGTATTAATAGTTGTAGTAGTTGTTGTTGTTGTTGTAGTAGTAGTTGTTGTTATTGTTGTTGTAGTTGTTGTTGTTGTATTAATAGTTGTTGTTGTTGTAATAATAGTTGTTGTTGTTGTAGTAGTTGTTGTTGTTGTTGTATTAATAGTTGTTGTTGTTGTAATAATAGTTGTTGTTGTAGTAGTTGTTGTTGTTGTTGTATTAATAGTTGTTGTTGTAATAATAGTTGTTGTTGTTGTAGTCGATATCTTACGGTGTGTCCTATAATCTGGGGGGAGGGGAAGTATCGTTATTATCCGTGTGTCGTAATTTCCATAAGTCAGTTCAGTAGGAAGTGTAAAATGGTGAGAGAGGACGGTGTGTGTGGGGGAGGGGAAGGCTATGTGTACTGTACGTGTGTGTGTGTCTGTCTTTACTATGTGTACACTCTCTCTCTCTCTCTCTCTCTCTCTCTCTCTCTCTCTCCTTCCTCCCACTTTCCTTCCCCCGATTTCCTTCCACCATCTTCTTCCCCACCTCCTCCTTCCCTCCTCTCAATCTTCAACCTTCTATCCCTCACCTCCTTCCCCTTCTTCACCTTCTTCTCCCCACCTCCTTCTCCCCACCTCCTTCAAGTTCGACAGAGAGCTGCTGAATGTTACTACTTAAGTTAAGGACATATGGGGACATTTTTGGAGCCCCTGTTGACTGTAGCAAAAAAAAAAAAAAAACATAATCACTGGACGAAGTCGTGTGTGTGTGTGTGTGTGTGTGTGTGTGTGTGTGTGTGTGTGTGTGTGTGTGTGTGTGTGTGTGTGTGTGTGATAGACTGACCTGGAAGAGAGCAGGGTCCACAATACCAATACTAATGACACCACCTTCAGTAGTACCTGTTGGCAGCTCCATCTTGTGCGACACCTGTGGATTTAGAGCATACGTGGATTATAACTCTCTCTCTCTCTACACACACACACTTAATTAACCAAGATTCGAATCCTCAGAGTTTTGTTGAATTTCTTTCGTAACTGGAGAAGTCAACATCATTTTATCCAGCTCACGTAAAAGCTAAACCAAAAACTTACTTGAAAAAATGGCTTAAAAGATATTCTGAGAGACTCCACTTGAACCAGATAAGTATAGTCTCAGCAGCAGTTAAGGGAGAGTGTTTTAGTGTTGGGTTCTGTGGGGTCCTGTGTTGGGTTCCTGTGGGCCCCAAAGGTTCTTGTGGGGTCCTGTGTTGGGCTCTGTGGGGTCCTGTGTTGGGCTCCTGTGGGGTCCTGTGTTGGGTTCCTTGTGGGGTCCTGTGATGGGTCTTGTGGGGTCCTGTGTTGGCCCTGTGGGGTCCTGTGTTGGGTTCTTGTGGGGTCCTGTGTTGGGTCTCTGTGGGGTCTTGTGTTGGGTCTCTTGTGGGGTCCTGTGTTGGGTTCTTGTGGGGGTCCTGTGTTGGGTTCCTTGTGGGGGCCCTGTGTTGGGGTTCCTGTGGGTCCTTGTGTTGGTCTTGTGGGGTCCTGTGTTGGGTTCTCTTGTGGGGTCCTGTGTTGGGTTCTCCTTGTTGGGTCCTGTGTTGGGTTCTGTGGGGTCCTGTGTTGGGTTCCTTGTGGGGTCCTGTGTTGGGTTCTTGTGGGGGTCCCAGGATGGCTCCCTGTGGGGTCCTGTGTTGGGTTCTTGTGGGGTCCTGTGTTGGGTTCTTGTGGGGTCCTGTGTTGGGTTCTTGTGGGGTCCTCTTTCTCTATTGCAAATAATCTAATAATTTTCTGTACTTTTTTTTTCGTTATTAAGATCGTTAGTTTAGTTTATTTTTGGTTTTAATTAGCCTTACCTACCCTACCCCCCAATTAGGTTAGATTAGGTGAGGTTGGTTGAAGAAATTATTTTAATTTTCTGCGGCCAGAATAATAATAATAGTAATGATGATGATAATAATAATAATAAATAGCAATTACTACTACCAATATTCTTACTATTACTACTTTCTTTTTTTCAATAAACATGGCTTCCAACCTCTCCTACTACTACTACTACTACTACTACTACTACTACTACTACCACTACTTTTTTTTATTTATTTATAATAACGTGGCCTCCAGCCTCCCCCAATAGCCACACCTTCGCCGCCATTTATTTACCTTAATATTAAATATCCTAATACATAAGAAGCTATCCTAACTGTGTTAGATTAGTTGAGCCGCAGATCTATGCGGCATTCAGTGACTGTAGCCTCATAGTCAATATCTGCAGCAGTTGTCGGCGTAGGGGCAGAAGCTCTCGTTCCCCTGAGGCAGAGCAAAGCCGACCGAAGGAGAGAGAAGGACAGTCGATATCTCATCCAGGCTGTAACATAACTTCTGGGCTGCTGCTTCTGTTCGGAGATCAACTCCGCGAGTCTGGCGTAGAAACATCTTGCACTTGGGCCCATCCCACCAGAGGTTGTGAACACTAGAGGAGTGAAGCTGCCTTGATCAACATTTTGAATTCCCTCCCCATATGCCCGTCTCTTGTCGTTCTCGTTCCTCCTATGTGCAGCATCGAGAGCTAGGTTACGGTGACAAGCGGCCATGGGATCAAAAATCCTGATGTCGAAGAAAGCTCGCTGTCCCCGCGTCCAGAATCCTCGAGCACTGACATCCACACGGGCTTCGTTAGATGTGTTTGAAGTCCTACTACTACTACTATTACTCCTACTACTACTACTAATCCTACTACTCCTACTCCCAACACCACCACCACTGCTACCAATAATACTTCACTTACAATTTGGTGAACGAAATGTGAATACAAACCCCACCCTACAACAGCTAGTCCACTCAATTATACCATAAAACTCTTTGCATAGATGGCGGCTTCACACTCTTATCCCCCGCACCCATAAGTATTAAACAATAACTTGGTCTATAAGGGTCTAACTTTCCATCACCAGACGAAAATTAAAAAACGAAAAAAAAAAAATATTGATGGGTGAAATAATATTGTTGCCGAATAATTATACATGATTTTTACGATTTTCTGAAGATGGTATATATGTGTGTTCGGTTTTTTTTTTTTCGTTTTGGTATCTCGATTTGTGATTTTATTCGTGGACGACTTTGCCGATCACCAACGAAGGTGACATCTTTAATAACTCATATCATTGTATCATAGCTGGATGATCGTCATATTCTATTCCGAGTGACAGCAAAGTAGTAGTAGTAGTAGTAGTAGTAGTAGTAGTAGTAGTAGTAGTAGTAGTAGTAGTAGTAGTAGTAGTAGATTGTATGTGTGTCTGGGGAGTGTATGTGTGTAGGGGTGTATGTGTGTGTGGTGGTGTACGTGTGTGTCTGGAAGTGTATGTATGTATGTATGTATGTATGTATGTATGTATGTATGTGTCTGGGGTGTACGTATGTATGTATGTGTGTGTGTCTGGGGGTGTATGTATGTATGTATGTGTGTGTGTCTGGGGGTGTATGTATGTATGTATGTATGTATGTATGTATGTATGTATGTATGTATGTATGTGTGTGTCTAGGGGTGTATGTGTGAGTAAGTGAGAGGAGTGACTGAGAGAAAAAGAAAGTGAGAGAAAGAGAGAGTGAGTAAGGTGGTAATGGAGGCTCAATTCCAGTGATAGTGTCAGGGACTGGTCATTTACCCCGGCCTGAGAGCCACCCAAACTGATCACTCCATTTCCATTTCCTTCGAGAATTTGGCGCCGCATTGCTGAAACTTTTTACCATGAGAACTATTGAAACTTTTTACCTTGACATCTGAAACTTTTTACCACGACATCTGAAGGTTTTTACTTTGACATCTGAAACTTTTTACCTTGAGAATGGGTGATTGCTCTCTCTCTCTAATTAGCCTCAGACCTATTGGACCCTATTCGAAATTGGCATCAATCCTAATTGCCCTTAACTCTCATGACTAGGTTAGATCAGACTAGTTATGGCACACTAACAGTTCCGTACACCAGTAGTTGTACACCACATTTCCTGGACAGTTGGGAAATACTTGTGTTATTTGTAGTGTGTTGGGCAGCGGGCCTTGTCCTGTTAAACTATGAACAATGTGACTACACTGGTCCAGTGGTCGTGAATGGAATACTTTCGGTATTTTTTATATAAACTCATACGTGTGAGAGTTTACAGTGTGTGTGTGTGTGTGTGTGTCTACGGTACCTCCTGCCTACATCACCATAATTACTTGTTCTTACTATAAATTCACGAATGTTATCACTACTGTCTCATGAGAGAGAGAGAGAGAGAGAGAGAGAGTAAATTCTATCCCTGTATGAACAACGCTCACAGATCCGCTCTCAGAATCTGCCTTGTAAATCATCAATTGAGAAGCCAGAGAGAAACACTAAACACTTGAGCCTCGTCTTGTATGCACAGTCAGGCGCCTGGCTTGTTCTCCGCCACACAGCACCATGGCACCTGGAATTGCTATCTGTCTGTCCTTCCGTGTGTGTGTGTGTGTGTGTGTGTGTGTGTGTGTGTGTGGGTGGGTGTGGGGGTGGGGTGTGTGTGTGTGTGTGTGTGTGTGTGTGTGTGTGTGTGTGTGTGTGTGTGTGTGTGGGTGTGTGGGTGGGTGTGTGTGTGTGTGTGTGTGTGGGTGGGTGGGTGTGTGTGTGTGGGTGGGTGGGTGGGTGTGTGTAGTGTTCCTCTCAGCCTTAACACAACTGGGTGAAGTACTGGACACTGGGTGTAGGTTGGGATTATTACCTGACTACGATGAGACAACAGGTAGAGGTTGGGGGCGCGGTGGTCAAGTGTAAACAGAGCTCATCTCCTCTCCTAATAGACCTTATATCTACCTAAACTCAATCCTAATGGTGAGGTTAGGTTAGGTTAGGTTAGGTTTTAAGTTAGGTTATGATCGTCTAGGTTGAGTTAGTTTAGGTTAGATTAGGTTAAGTTAGGATAGGTTTGGTTAGGTTAGGTCAGGTTAGGTTAGGTTAGGTTTGGTTTTAAGTTAGGTTATGATCGTCTAGGTTGAGTTAGTTTAGGTTAGATTAGGTGAAGTTAGGATAGGTTTGGTTAAGTTTGGTTGGTTGGGGCCTATTAAGACTGGGGCCCATTCGACCTTCAACCACGAATTTGGCTTCCATGTTCCGCACTGCGAACACATGTTTGTAATTAAATTAGAGTGAGGTTAATAGAATTTGGCCCTGAGCTTCCCTGCTGCCGGGTACACAGACACTTGCTAATGAAATTATACATGTGTGCATTCAAACACACACAAATTCAAGCATATCTAATCACATATATATAAATCCATATATACTCATAAACATACATATACATTACTCACACACACACACACACGCACACACACACACACAAGGAGGTCACACCATGTTCAATTTAATCTATTAGTGACATTTGACCTGTGACCTTTACTAAATAGGTTACGGATATCCCTGCCAACAGTTCATTGCTCTTCAGTCTAGTTAGGTTAGGTTAGGTTAGGTTAGGTTTTAGGGATCGACTTAACAAAAATATCGAAGTGTTCAGTGTGGACACGCCCGCCCCCTTTCTCTCAACTACTGTAAGGCCATCATGGTCTCCTCCGTGATTGGTAGACGCTGTGATTGGTGAATTCGGTAAGGATATGGTCCAATAAGTGAAGATGAATTGGCACTTTGGATAATATTACAACCCTGAGTCTTATTTTACCCCTTTTATTCCCTCTCGATCTTGGGGCCTTGGACAAGAATTCCTGGTAAGCTACATAGTGTAACTTTACTCGCTAACTAACTAACCTAACCTAACCTCAACTAACCTAACCTAACCTACCTAACCTACCCTAACTCCAACCTAACCTAACCTAACCCTAACCTAACCTAACCTAACTATCCTAACCTAACCTAACTCGACACTAAGGTACACACAGATGGAAGCAGAGATGTAAGGTAGGGCATCACAGTGTCAGGTGGAGCTACAGGTCCACACGCATTAAGCCACCAGGTGTTCCACTCCTCTTCCTTACTCTGGCTCAGTGGTCAGGTGGGCCCAGGTGCTAATAGGCCCCAGCCATAAGAGACTCAGCCTAAAGGGTTCCATTTGGGTTGGTTAGTGCTAATGGACCCCTGACACTCCTAATGGGTCTTATCCCTAAAGCTTTGAGTAGTGTTGGTTAAAGTCCATTTGACCTGCGACCTCACCCTCCACCTACCTCACCTCCACCTCACCTCCCCACCCCACCCACCCCCACCTCACCTCCCCACCTCAACCTCACCCTCCACCCCTCAACCTCACCTCCACCCTCAACCTCACCCCACCCTCCACCCTCCACCCTCACCACCTCACCCTCAACCTCACCCTCCACCCTCAACCTCACCCTCCACCCTCAACCTCACCCTCCACCCTCAACCTCACCCTCCACCCTCAACCTCACCCTCCACCCTGATAACACCGTCGTCTCCCTCCACTCCCTAAATCAATAGCGAGCAACACGTGAAGCAAAGTTAAGAAGCTGAGAATGTGCAGGAGGGAGATGATGTGTAGGGGGGGGGCATGAAGACACACACACACACACACACACACACACACATTTATGTAATCTGTACATTCCTGTCATCCACTTTATCACGTTTCCTACCCTCATATTTAATATTTCGACAATGATTTCACCCACTCTTGTTTGTCTCATCATTTTTATCTTATCTTGCCTCTTCCTCATTTATTATAGCCTCATAGGAAGTCCAGATATGTAAAAGTTAATAGGGTATACGAAGCGGCAGCGAGAATTTATTTATTTTGAACTTAACATGGCTCTCGTGTTTACCTCCCAGGGGGTACGGCGCCTCTCTTTATTGAGGGGATACGGCGGGAAAGGTTGGTAATTTATTTTATTTTTTCCCCGGGGGTAAGTTTAGTGTAGTGGTTAGACGCTATGAAAAAATGCACTAAAATCTAAAAGTAAAAAAATAAATAAAAAATGCTTAAAAATTACAAAAATTACAACAAAATGCTTAAAAATAATAAAAAAACTGATTAAACAAAAACCTAAAATAACTTCTGCTAAATAAACCAAAGTTGCTCTGCATTATTGTCAACTTGGCTCACTTGCTTGATAAACTAGAACTAAAGCCTGAACAACTATACTAAAACAGTCGGAACTACGAGCCCTCATCCTTCACATTTAGGATAACAAACTTAGGTCAAGATTCACCAATATTCCATACACAAAATTTACCCACAAACTGGTACTAATTTAACATATTTACCTAAGAAGTCTCGGTATAATTTCAATGTTTTGGGTTAAGTCAATTCGGTATAGGTGAATTTTTACGTCTCTAGCTACGAAGAAAATTCAACGTAGGAATCTTTTTTTTTTTTCAGAATATGCCTGCTGACTTGATCGAGTTAAGTGAGTTTCCTTCGGTGGTCAGAAAAGTTTTAGTATCGTATCTCCTATATAAAGTCCTGGGAGCGGGTAGGAGCGAGGAGGGGATTCCTACGTTACTGAGATCGCTTAAACTTTATCCACATTTATCCGTCGCCTCGTTTTAGTTTGCAGAATATATGTTTATTCGTTTTTACTGTTTATATGGTTAGTTTCCGTGTGGTAACTTCGCTGTACACATCAAACCTTCACCCAAACTGTACGAGAGAGCAGCGGCCTTTAGTGATATACAGGTGGTCCATTGTTTACAACACACGGCCCACTAAGACATAGTAGCTGGAAGGAAACACACAATCATGACCAAACACCTTCTGTATCACCTAACGAGTAGACCATTTTTTTTTTGGGCGGCGTCATTAACACTTATGAGGTACCGAGTGAAGGCAACTCCTGAGACGAATACAACTGAAAACGGCTGCTGCTTGACTTCACACCAACACCGGGGAAGAAACACGAGGAGAGCAAAGCCTATCGTGTTGGGGGGTGTGAGAGGGGAGGGGTGGGGGGCTTGTTAGGGGGAAGGGGAGAGGGTGGGGGGGGGCTTGTTAGGGGCGAATGTGGACTCTTCACAACACCAACTCGGAGACAGACACAGACATCACAAATTCATTACTACGCTGTCATCATTTTAATGCCCCCCAATGAAGATCCTGCAGGACACCAGGAGAAGGAGTGAGTACCAATATAACCTCAGCCAAGATCCTATAGGACATCATACATCGGCCAGTGAAGAAGGAATTAGGCCACACGATCCTCCACCTGAAGAAACACGAGTCAGTGGAGGATTATAATGACCCCCCCAGACACCATCCATCTCTCTCTCTCTCTCTCTCTCTCTCTCTCTCTCTCTCTCTCTCTCTCTCACAGAAGAAAAGTTACCACCAACTCCCTCCAACTTAGTTCCTCCTCAGATCATAACTCACAAGATGAATGGCCAAGGGAGGAAACTCATTCACTCATTTAGAAGCAAGGATAAAGAGATCAAGAAAAGCTTCCATAGAGTGAAAACCTTTATTTAACGAACTCTATGGAGAGGAAATTCCCTTAATATCGAGGGGTTAAGTTATTTCGTTAAGGGACTAAGATACCGTCCTCGAGGGGTTTAAGAAGATCTTTGGCAGTAAAAAAAATGACACTCAACAAAATCATTAGTTTCCTCCGCTAGGTAGTGACTCCCCAGGGGCGCCTCACTCTCGGCCCATGTTTCCCACGACGGTCCTAAGCTCCCAGATAAGTTGAGCCGCAGAGGATCTTATCAATAATGGCCAATTTCCGACGAAGACAACAGCGTTCTCTCTGACTGAGGCATCGCCGCGCTCCAGGTGATGACATTCAGGATACTGCCAAGTCTTCTCGAGTCTCACAGCTCAAAAGATTGGCTGACTTCTTGACTTATTACTTTTGTGACCGACTTGGTGTCCTTGTCTGTGGCTGTGTTGATCGATGTTTATTATTGTTATTATTTTTTTATTATTATTACTATCATTATTATTATTATTATTATTATTACTATCATTATTATTATTATTATTATTATTATTATTATTATTATTATTATTATTATTATTATTTTCTCTTAGCATCCAGCGTTGTCTGAGTATAAGTACACCATAATGAAAAACGCACAGTTGCAGAATTGTGTTCCTACATTGATGTGGTAAACCGTGTCTCCAAATGGCAATGTTGCAGTACAGTAGTTGTATCACTGTTTATGAATGAATTGGTATTGATTGTGTAACGACGGACGTGATTGGTGAATAGGTTCGTTACAGGTCATATAGGTTGGCTGTTTGGAGACACGGGTTTACCACAGGGGGTGAAGGAACACATTTCAGCAACTGTACATCTACACTGACGTACATAAATCCATTGTACTTATTATGTCATCCGTACAGGGTGTAGAAGCTGCCACCAACACAACATCTGTAGAAGCTGCCACCAACACAACATCTGTAGAAGCTGCCACCAACACAACATCTGTAGAAGCATCCACCAACACAACATCTGTAGAAGCATCCACCAACACAACATCTGTAGAAGCAGCCACCAACACAACATCTGTAGAAGCATCCACCAACACAACATCTGTAGAAGCTACCAACACAACACATCTGTAGAAGTGCCACCAACATACAACAGATCACAGTAGAAGCTGCCATCAACACAACATCTGTAGAAGCTGCCACCAACACAACATCTGTAGAAGCTGCCACCAACACAACATCTGCAGAAGCAGTCACCAACACAACATCCGTAGAAGCTGCCACCAACACAACATCTGTAGTGAAGCTGCCACCAACACAACACTGTAAGCAGCCACCAACACAACATCTGTAGAAGCATCCACCAACACAACATCTGTAGAAGCATCCACCAACACAACATCTGTAGAAGCATCCACCAACAACATCTGTAGAAGCATCCACCAACACAACATCTGTAGAAGCCACCAACACAACATCCAGAAGCATCCAAACACAACATCTGTAGAAGCATCCACCAACACAACATCTGTAGAAGCTGCCACCAACACAACATCTGTAGAAGCAGCCACCAACACAACATCTGTAGAAGCATCCACCAACACAACATCTGTAGAAGCATCACACCAACACAACATCTGTAGAAGCATCCACCAACACAACATCTGTAGAAGCTGCCACCAACACAACATCTTCACCTTAACGTCGTGTACATCCCAGTGTGAAGGAACAACTGAGTGAGAGAAAATTGCCTAGAGACCATGAAGCATTTATTCGTTAGTCAGGGAAAATCGATGATGGTGCCGTGACGAATTTCCATTTTTTTAAGGTGATGTCGGTGGGGGGGGGGGTTTGTTTGGGTTATAGGTCAAGAAGGAGAAGGTGTGGTAGAGAGGTGTAAGAGAAGTGTAGGTTAGAGAAAAGTTACTATTTTTGTAAGGCAGTGGTTCTCTTGTGCTAGGTGATGATAAGGCATTTTCAGCCATATTAAGCTAATGATCAGCACCCAACCCTCATTTCCTCCTTCCCTCCTTCTCTTCTTCCTTCCCTCCTTCCCGTCCCTCACTCCTTCCCTCAGTCCTCCCTTCCCCCTTAACACACACACACACGTTCAGCCACCGGCAATAATATTAAGCAGGTCCTCAATGTGTGGCGCGTGTCTGTGTGTATGAAGGCGTTCCGCAGAGGTGTTCTAACAGACAGGCGGACAGAGAAGACAGTAAGTGACAGAGAAACCGAAAAGCGGAGAGAAAAGCAGGGAGAGAGAGCGGAGGGAGGTAAAAAGACTGACAGAAAGAGACAGTAAAAATATTGAAAGAAAAGGAAAGTAGAGAGAGAGAGAGAGAGAGTAAAGAGAGAGAGAGAGAGAGAGAGAGAGAGAGAGAGAGAGAGAGAGAGAGAGAGAGAGAGAGAGAGAGCTTCAATGCCAACGAACAATTACAAAAAGTCAGGCAATAAATTTCTATACTCAATGAACAATCTACCTTCACATTTTAAACAATTAAGATACACACACACACACACACACACACACACACACACACACACACACACACACACACACACGGAATTAGTGGCTTCTTGGTATTAATTTTAGTAAAGAATTTCCTTCCATTTTTTTTGTGTGTGTGGAGATAACCTGGCCATAAAGACTTGTTTATCTGAGCACTGAGTGTGTCCTTAAGACTTAAAGAGATGTTCCCATCACTATGACGCACCTTGTGATTACATAAATGATCATCCTGGTTTCAAACATTTATTTTGAAGACAATTAATAAAATTACGGCGAAAAGGAAGGTATGTGTGTGTGTGTGTGTGTGTGTGGACAGTGGAAAGTTTTGGAATTTCATAAAGATTTTCTTGTGTGTCAGTACCAGGAACCGAGCTGACCAGTCCGAGATAGTTATTGACTTTTTTATTGCTCTCTACACTGACCCTCCACTGTGGTAACTTAGAGGAGAGTTCATGGTGGTGTGTGTTAATTATACAGTACATTAAACTTACCTGGTGTATATCCGGTGGACCTTAGCTTCTCTCTGTGAGGTAGTGAGGAACTTCACCCTTGTAGATGGAGCTGTTTATACTCTGGTCATGGTTGGTGTTGACGCGGGTGGTGGTGTTGACACCTGTGGTAGTGGTGTTGATACTTGTGGTGGTTTTGACAGTTTTGGTGGTGTTGATGTGTGTGGTGGTGTTGACACTTGTGGTGGTGTTACTTGTGATGGTGGTGTTGACACGTGTGGTGGTGTTGACACTGGTGGTGGTGTTGACACTGGTGGTGGTGTTGACACTGGTGGTGGTGTTGACACGTGTGGTGGTGTTGACACTGGTGGTGGTGTTGACACTGGTGGTGGTGTTGACACTGGTGGTGGTGTTGACACGTGTGGTGGTGTTGACACTTAGGAGGTAGTGAGTCCAGCTGGGTCTGTTGTCACCAATTACATGTACAATTATTTCTTCATATTCCAGTTACTTGTGTAGACGTTGACTGAGGAGGAAATTAGGTCCATGTATTCCTCTCTCACTGGTATAAACTTTCAGTATTTTTGTCGGGACAATAATGTATACAGTAGATATAGTATTTTGAATAGTTCTTTCTCACTCATATGAACTTTCCAGAGATTTGTTGCATGAACGCGTTGTGTTGCTTTGAGTTGAGTGACATTGATACCTTGCCTGATCCTCGCTGTATCGGAAGAGGTTAAGGAAGTGTTGATGGATCATTTATATGTCAAGACTACACTTGTACTTGTCATCCCTCTTTGATGCGGATAAAGAACTCAATTGTTTGTTTAGAAATACTTATAAAGTTCTAAAAGTAGACGATGACTCACAAAACACTGGGGTGTAGTGCGACCTGGAGGTGGTTAGGATGTGTTGGCTGACGTCCGTAGGAGCTGCCTCTCATCTTTACTCTTGTAACAAAGGTTAAACACCATAAGTTTATGTATACGAACTTATAAATTCACTTTTGTAAGCAAGATGAAACACAAGTTTATTTATGTAGTCTTGTCAACTTCAAATAAAAATCGACACAGTGCTCCAAGAGTTGGGTTTTGTGCTGGCCAGTGGCAACTACTGCAAGTCAGAAACACTACTAATCTTGTCTTTACTCAGGTCGCAATACAGTAAACTAGGCAAGATGTGACGCCTAACACTAGCAGATCAACAACGTCTAGAAATGAATCTCTAAATCATGGAGGTAAGACGTTACTTGACAACTCACACTCCACACACATAGTCTTCCTCGCATCTCACTGTACGAGGAACACCAAACATTGTAAGTCAAGACGTTTTTCAACACTTCCTCCTCTGTCACACATCTTAGCCTTCACCAGCCACCAACATCTGCACTTTACCCAAAACTTGTACATTCCGCTCTTATTGTTCTGCGACTTATTAATTTAACATCTTGTTTTTCTGTTTCACTTACTAAAAACTCCATAGAATTGCCGTAGAAAATTATATAGCGGCATTGAAGGACTAGTATCTATTAACTAGTTCAAACATTAAAGAATAAATAGCAACTACTAGAAGTGTGTCCCCAAGATTTTTTTTATTTTTATTTACACTGTAAACTAGATGTTAGTTCACTAAGTCACGAGTGAAGTGTTTAATCCACCACTACGACCCGGATCAAGGAGGAGGGGTTAAGATATACATTTTATTTTCACGTGCGGATATTTTGGTCAGGAGTAATAGGTAGGTGAGACGACGGGTGAGGCACAGACTGGAGTGGCCGGGACGAGGGAGCGAGCAGCGGCAGAGGCAGCCTGGAGAGAGAGGTGCTCTGGTAGCTCGCCGCCGGTCCACCGCTGACTGGCCGACGACTGCACAGTGCACACCAAACACACACACACACACACCCAGACCTGCTGCACCTTTACATGCGCACCTCTCTCTCTCTCTCTCTCTTCCTTTTTTACTCATTTATTAATTTTCACAACCTCTTTCTTTGTTTACTTCTATTTTATTTTGCTAATTTCTCTATCTGTTATTACCACAATACAACCCTAATTGTCCTCACTCTTATCGGGCCCAAGTCCCAATAGACCCGATTAATTTAACCTAATCAGTAGGAGTGGGTCCCAGTACTAATCAGCCAATAGTTTGGTTATGTTTGGGGCTTATTGGGACTACTGGGGCCTATTATGACGTGTTTCTCTCTTGTGGGTCTTCGTGCTTGTGGGTTAACGCTACTAGACAATAGAAGGTATAGCAACAACTCCACAAAACACGGAGAGAAACAATTGGGTTATGGAGTCCATGTTAGTCTTATTAGGATTCGTTTCATCTTTATCGGAGTTAATCTCAGCCATGCAGGACAGAGAGACACACCAGCCATGCAGGACAGAGAGACACACCAGCCATGCAGGACAGAGAGACACACCAGCCATGCAGGACAGAGAGAGACACACCAGCCATGCAGGACAGACAGACACACCAGCCATGCAGGACAGACAGACACACCAGCCATGCAGGACAGAGAGACACACCAGCCATGACACACACCAGCCATGCAGGACAGAGAGACACACCAGCCATGCAGGACAGACAGACACACCAGCCATGCAGGACAGACAGACACACCAGCCATGCAGGACAGAGAGACACACCAGCCATGCAGGACAGAGAGACACACCAGCCATGCAGGACAGAGAGACACACCAGCCATGCAGGACAGAGAGAGACACCAGCCATGCAGGACAGACAGACACACCAGCCATGCAGGACAGACAGTATATCTCCAGCTACGTCACCCTGGTCACCTAGTGAGAGTAATATTCAATGTATTGTTAGAATCAGAACTGTTCTTGGCTGCTAAAAAGATTCTATTACGGGTCAGAGTGTCATCGCCTTTATCTAACATGAAGGTGCAGTCCCATAGTTCTGACGGCCCGTTATAGGTTGTGTGAGTACGGTACACTACATACTAAGCCCGCTACTGGGTGAACTAAGGGTGATCTTGGCCCAAGTGACTCTTATGGACAGGGGGCAAGAGCTTTATCCAGTCACTTTTACATATTTTTAAGTTAAGAAAAAAAAATTGCTGGTTTGTTGTAAATCCATGTTGGTTTATTATCTGTGCATTTATACAAAACACACCTACTGTATTAGTAAAAAGTTACACTCACATAAAACAAGGCCATGTGAACACTTTGCTCTACTGTGGTAAACATGACAGCACAGAGTTCCTTGTCAACCACTGGCTTCACTCACTCCATCATTAATACCGTAGGCTTATTAAGAGGTACTGGCATAAAACATAGATACACTAAAAAAAATGGCAGAAAGTGGTTCATTATCCAGCAGATAGTTTTAAATTCCTCCGTGATGTTCTAATGGAGTTTGATGTCGATGTCAAGTTGGCCTAAGGCGCGACGGTTCATCCTAGGCAAGATGTTGTCAGCCCAGGCACGACATTTCACCTTGACATCCACCTCAACTGTAAAACACACACAGGTAAGAGAAGTTAGAGATGAATATGGAGAGAGAGAGAGTCAGTAAAGCAGATATAGACTGTCTTAAATCAATAGCAGTTAGACTCCATGAAAAAAACTACACTAAACAAAGCCTAATTTAATAACACGGACATTTTTAATCTAGGATAAACGTCATCACAGAATCATTGTCAGTATAATGCTAAACAAATTAGTTTTTTTTAATTAGGTAAACTTATGTAAAAATATTCAGGTAAATTAAATGATGTTGAGTGACCAGTGACAGTTAATACAGTTGCTATGGTAGTTATCGCCACCCTTCCCTCCCATGGGCAACTTTTGGGTGTGCTATTTGCCAGTCAGACACACAGATCAAGCGAGGGACAGACGGGAATGGAAGATCGATAGACAGAGGCAGCAAGACTATGAGATTATCAAAAAGAAGAAAAATTTACGAAAAAATAATCATCATCCAAGGAGACATAAAAAAAAATACATCTCATTACTTACGTGGGACGTCGATGAGGCGAACCATGACGAACGGGGCGAGGTAGCCAGGCTGGTTAGTGTAGGGGAAAAATGAGAGCGGGAGACCTGGGGCTGGCTGCTCTATCTCCACCTCCTGACTCTCACACCACACCCACACATTCTGCAGAAAGTTATTATTATTATAAGTTTCATCAACCAGACCCACACGTCCTTTAGACAAGAGTGAATAAGACAACACAAGAAAATATATCCCAGTTTATCCATTTACCAGTTATAAAAGGAATTCATAGAGCCAGAGTATGCATATTAGTTGTGTTTACAAAGTCTTTATTTATTTATATTTTTAACGCCCTAATAATAACTTAATGAAAGTTTGCTTTAAAATGGAATCAATTGTATATATTTTTATCAGGAATTATGGAATCAGTTTTTATCTCAGTGTACAGTAGTGTTTAAGAGGGTTGGGTAATTGTGTGTCCTGATATACGGTACACTATGTTTCTTAGATATGTGAACCTGTGATAAAGTCTGTAAGATTCTTATTCTTATACATAATAATTCAACTAGTTTCATTAGTTAACTTGTAATATATTATGGAATTATTCCCACTTAGGTGGTTTTGGTTAAGTTGCCTGATATTGTAACTAATAATGAAAAAAAAATATATATAGTCACTTTGGAGAGAGCGTTGGTATCATTGAGGCTGTTGATGTGGTCCTGGAGACCCTGTGGTAAACTGCTAAAATGTTTCGTTGGGTGAGGTAACCACCCTATCATCTGCAAAAGTGGGATAAAAAACAAAATATGTTTATGCTTCTTTTTCTTAAGGTATTTTGATTTAGTATCAACCTACATAGTTGAGACTTGAGTCAGGCTCAGAGCGAGAGAGAGAGAGAGATACTGTTGCGGGTATGATTTTATTTTATTGTCGATTCTCGGGAAAAATGTCTTGGAATTTAATTATAAAAAGTTAATAACGCATTTATAGATTTGAGAGAAGCTGGATGTACAAAAGATCAATATTAGCCTCTGTTGGTGATGTAACACATTGGCCAACCCCGGAAGACGGTCCTCAGGAGGGAAGGAATGAATGCTGTCGCCAGTTCCGAGAGGCTAGAGCTGAGCTTGAAAATAAACACCTGGAGAAAATAAGAGAAAAGACAACAAAAAGTTGTTGTATGTTAAATTGATGAAGGAGGACAGTGTGAAGACCCTGAGAAAGGTGGAAAATGGAGTGGAGGAGATGTGACCTTGTACATCTGGACGAACTTAAAGGGAACTCTGAGAGAATATGTTGCCTCCATTGACACACTGCAACCGTGCCTGGAAGCTGGGTTTGGGTTCAACTGCAGGCTTATACATTTAAATGCAAATGTTTTGAGTTAATCAAATTAAAATTCATATGCTACCAAACACAGCCATACATCTCATATCCTTCCGACTGTTCCCTTGGGCGGGGATGAGATAAGAGCTAAGATAATCATCTCAGTCGCTGCCAACACTATAGAAACAGGTGTCTAGTGTTTACCGACCTCATCAAATATTAATACTGAATTTATTTGAAAAATCAAATGCAAATGAAGTGTTTTATAATATAATGCAGTGTAGCTGCAGAATGAGTAGTATATCCACATTTAAATGCAAATACAGAATTTCCAATGGCAACTGAATTTGTATTTGAACCCAAACGTCCTGGAAGGAACAGTAAGAGGTACTGTACCTTTCTCTTGTTATTGAAGATGTCCGTCTCTGTCTCACCTTGTTAAGTTTGAGTAAGATGCAGGGAGAGTTGGTGGTGTACCCCCAGTTGTCCTCCTGAGTACAGCTGGTCTTGGTCATGCCCAAGTCAAAGTCACAGATTTCGCCAGTGATTATATGATCATCCTCTTTACAGTTGATATACTTGCTCTGAAGGTCACTTCTGTTGTTATAGGCTGTTGATAGGAGGTATCGTTAGTGCAAAGAATGTAGACCTTGCAGATGTTATAGGCTGTTGCTAAGTTAGACCCTTAGTGCAAAGAATATAGACCTAATATGCCTGTTGTAGTTATACCCTTAAACTTATAGCCAACATTTACGTGACGTCACTTTATCCATGATGGTCGTCTTTGAGAAGTCATCGCTAAGGGTAAATCAGAAACACTTGATGACAGCCTGCGAGACCTGTCTGGTGTGTGACGGCTGGATACTTGGCCAATGACACACACACACACACATATATACACGGGAGAATACCGATAATGTGAAGTCTCTGATAGTTTACAATCGGTTGACGTCCAGCTGGATGAAAGGTAGATGATGTTTACAACGTGATGATGGTCTTTGTGTCATGTCGGCAAGCAAGAGTATGGTGCTTCACTTCTAGTTTATGTTGTATAGCTATTACTTAACGTGTCACAGTAAATGCCGAGCTTATGAACTACACTTAATCATTTAGAGTTTTTAAGTTGAAATTATTGTTATCACTTTGGCTTAACCCATTAGTTATTAAGTATTATATTGCTTACCATGGTGTCACAGCTACTGAAAACCGCTCTTGGGTGTGCTAGTGTGTCATGGTCACTGGCACAGAAATATCATGTCACTAAAAGGTTCTGTAAAAAATATCAACAGTGAAGTACCCCCCTCCCCCCTCCCCCCTCAAAAAAAAATAGACATAATGTAAGAAGAAAAAAGAAATATTGTCTAAGAATAGGAAAACATACCAAGACATTATTATTACTTTTAAAGAAATCGTCGATGGAGTCGATGTAGTCTCCATAAGAAAAGCTGCCCGAGGGTGAATAGATGATGACAGGGTGGTTCTCTTCTAAGTTAGTCCGTGGCCGTATTCCCAAACCTTGAAAATAAAGATTGAATTAAAACATTGATGATGACCTTAGTACTTTAATGAGTGATGGCAATTATACCTCAACCAATAAGCTTCTTTGGTGATATAGTAGTATGATTTTGAGCCAGTTAAACAAGGGTATAGGTTACTCACCGGGGTTAGCTAGAAGAGACTCATCACCCGTGTATTTGGGTGTGTGTTCAGTGTCGAGGGTGGTGTAGAAGGCAGCCATGCAGGCGGCGAAAAAGGCGGCCAGGAATGAGTAGAACACTAAGTAGAACAACCCGATCTTCCCTGTTGACACCATAAAACACATCGTTAGTCCGCTTGATTTAAAGTCACGCTCAGAGCTCGCCTTTTCTGTGATGGCGTTGTACTCTCTCTCTCTCTCTCTCTCTCTCTCATGCACTTCACATTACACTGGATACAAGGGGTGCCCAATAAACTATAGCTTCCGCGCCTAGAGGGGGAGGTGGGAATCAGTGTGTGGTCCACGTGTTCCAGGTTAGGTCCAACCTTCTCTTGGGTTGTGTGCATGAAGGGGGAACAGGGTCGACACCGTCCAAGCTCCAAACACGTGACCGTTTGTTCACAGTCGACAGTAAAGAGGTTGGACGGTATCCTTCCCCTCACCCCTCAATGACGGGAGAGCCTCACCGATAACCCCAACCCTAACTGAGGCGGAGAATTAAATGATGTTAAACGCAAACACACAAATTTATTAATTCATTATTATTAATTTTACTATTATTATCACTATTATATACTCTCATTCATGTTAATTTATTTATTTACATATAAAGTATCAGTGTGTCGTTAGCCTAGGCATTTCATGATAAAGACGAGATAAGACCAACGTTGTTGAGGTTCTTACAGTGTAACCTTTAGTATTTAACCTTTACCTTCACACTATACTGACAGCATCGCCGGGTGTAACATTACAACACTACAAGTAAACACTGTTTCTCGTAGACTCGGCATGAAACACCGTGTTCGTGGAAGACCTTACTACAGCTAGTTGTGGCTCTTACGTCATGCTAGTTTCCTGTGTGTCTGTTACTGCACTATACCATCTCTCTCTCTCTCATTTGTGTGCTCGTTGGATCCCTATTATTTGGACTGGTTCCTCTGTGGTCCACGACTGTGTCTTACGCCCATCTTCCCAGGGTGAATTTTCAGTATGCCCTCATGTCCCCCCCCCTCCCAGCACTTCTAATGCTTGTATATGTTCCCGTATAGTATCAGCTGCTCCCCCAGGGTGTCAAGAATTACCATACTGTAGATGCAAATTCCCCATCAAATTTCAATGTTCTCACGTGTCCAAAATCCACAGTTTATTTATGTGATTACTGGCGACATGTTAAAGCATAAGTACTGTATGTGTCATCATAAAAATAGTACATAATTTTATCCTTAAAAAAATGGTATCATCGCCGTGGCAACGTGCGGGGGGAGGAGCCGGTGAGGTTATAACTACTAACAAAGTAGAGGAGTGGGGATTTCAGCATCATTTGGTGCAACACATGTTTGTCGTCTCCCTAAACTTTCCTAAAATGCGTTACGCAAGAAATGAACAATCCTAAAGGAAGATATGTAACTAAGATAACATCGCGGAGGCTTTGATCAGTCACCTGGACCCTATTGATCGATACATATATCCATACTTATTCAGTAAAATCTCCATTTAAGTTTACATTGAATCAGCAAGTATATTGACAATGCAGATAGACAAACGATGTGCCGTTGCGAACAAAAGTCTGCCCCTCCCTGCAGCAGTATTGACCCCGAATGAGATAAAACAGCGCCGGCCGTGATAAGATTCTCAATTACATACACTGGATTTTGCAGATCTGTTATATTGACTGATGAAAAGACATTTATTGCGGTGGAAGACCCAAGCGAGGCACTGTTGGCGGCCACACACAACAACACGTCCAAGAGCGACATGTGAGTGGCAGAGTCAGCGAACTTGAAAAGATGCCTCCAGTCCGAGCCCGATAAGATCACGTTGGTTCATGATATATGTCCCATTCACAGCTGCCAGATAGTGAAGGACTGGTACCAGGAACTCCCTGAAATTCAAGTCCTGGACTGGTCTTCAAAAGGATGCTATCTGAACCCCACAGAGCGTCTTTGGGTCATGATGTGTGGGGACCGGGGCTGTATATGTGGTACACCGGAAACGCGCTTATCTCTCACTACTGTGCCTTGGGTTGGAGTTCAAATGCTTGTACACAAGTGAGAAAGGTGTTTTCCAGTATGACCTTACCAAACATCGCAGGTTTCCTCGGGATACTCATGTACTAAAACTAGACAATGGAGTTCCTATAAAGTAACACAGAACAGACCAATCGCTTGAGTGGCTTGTAAGCTGATAAGTGGTGAAATGGTCAATTAAATTACGAGGTGTTACAGAGCGTCGGGCTGTGTGCATCAAGCGGGTAAAGTCCGTCATCAGGCGACTGCAATGTGTGAGGAATAAAATTGGGTGGTGGAAGTATAGGGGACAAGGCTGTTTCTTAGCTGGGATATTTATGGCCAGGAGATACAGATATCATGACGCGAAATCATCAAGTAAACCAGTGATAAGCGGACGATGCCAAGTTATTCAGGGAAATTGGGAATCAAACAGATTGAGAAATGTTAACACAAGATCTCTGTCAGCTTCAGGGATGGCTGTTAGGATTCAACCAAGGATGCACCAAAAGTATGGAGACGTATTACATATACCAACGAGACGAGGAAGCATCATTAACTGAGACCAAATGTGAAAAGGACTTGGGTGTGTATGTCCTCGAACCACTGTGAGAAGGTGAACACGTAACTAAGCTAGTTCACAAACCTAGACGGTGCGACCCACATACACTGTTTGAGCGATAGGGGTTAGGTGTAAACGGGGCTGTCTAGTTTGGGCCAAGAGACGCTGCAATTTCCTCCATTCTACTTACGTTAACACTGTGCACTGAGATACTTAGGTACACTCATAAACACAAATAGTGAAACTCATACACACATGGTGCATAAAAATACTCACGCGCCAACAATGCGTACAAAAAAAACAATACATAGACACTCGTGCCAACAGTAGATACAAAAAACATTAACACTTACATAAAATACATAATAACTGTAAGATGAATTGCAAATACATTAGCAATATAAATACTGACCGCACACACACACACACACTACTGTATATTGTTGCTTAATGTGATGAAAACAAGCGAACCTAATTGAGAAACTCCACGAGTTTTAAGACGTGAAAATGTTGCATAAATTAAGAAGTGTAAGTCCTTATATAACTCCCTCTCCCTCAACTCACCCCAGGACACCCCAGTTCTTCCAAGGAATTCCCTCTTCTCGGGGTTCCACCAGAAACTCTTCATAGCGTCCCCGGTGCTCCGATGCCTGGGCGGTGCCCTATTGTAGGTGGGTATCTTGGTGTCCACTTCCCCATTGGTGCGCTTGGCGTCCCCTTTCGTAAAAGATATTGTGGGTTGTTGGTCGGCCATCTGTGAGTCACGTCCTACCACTAGCTCAGCTAGACGAACTATGACGCTTACTCTCCGCTCCGCTGTTGAGCTTTATCAAGACTTACGCTTCTATTGAGTTACGTGTGTGTATTTGTTTTCTTGTTTTCTTGTAGCTCTTTCTTGTATGAGAATATTGTGCTGGTGATTTACCTTACTTAGTAATTGATTGTCAGTGGTTCTTTGTGTGTGTGTCTGTGTGCGTGTTGTAATTAAAAAAGTAGCCATGGTCTACATTCATCAAGTCTGCCCAGGCGTAGGGGAGGCAGAGAAGCTATGATGACGTCACGGGATCCATTCTGCCCTATTGGATTTGCATTTTTTTATTATACGTCCTTTTATGATTTGCAACTCGTCAGGGGAACAGGAAACATGTTTTATAGTATAAATGAATATACATACTAATATCCAGTTGGGTTTTTAACTAATCAAACCATACGTAAAGAACGAATAATATACTGTGTATGAAATTAAATCTAGGACTCTGGGAACCTCTCGTACGTCTACGGGAAAGGGTCGCGGAAAGGGGACGTGATTGCTGCCCGTATCATCATTGGGTATGACTGCTTGGGAGATTGGTGTCCCCGCCTCCCCAGAGCAACGCTCTTGTGCATTATGCAGAAGACCCGACAGCAGCACCCTTATCCACTACCTCCTAAGATGTCCCCACAAACAACGCTTCCGTGACGCCTGCTGGACCACCACTCCACGACCCCCTGACGGAGACACGATGATCCTCCCCATACTGGCCAGATATTTTGTAAATAATATTGATTATGTGTTTAAGGAATATCCTTCCTTCCTTAGGCTTTAGTAAACCCCTTTATAATATTTATACTGTATATACTTGTCACACTTGCCAGATGCTTCTGGTGTCATTGTACAGGGGTACCTAGTGACAGCACTAGGATCCCGCTTCTTCTATCAAGGAATAAACAATTGAACTTGAAATTGAAATTGACTCTGGAAAATTCAGTCGTTTTGGGAAGGCGTGTGTAAGATGGATGCCAATATATACAGTAGATTAAAGAAACAAATTTGTAAAAAAAAAAGTGTTAATACTGAAATAACAAAGTAAAAAAATGCTTATTGAAAAAAATATGTAAATACAAAATTTCATTAAATTTACATATATAAGCAAATATCACAAGCTTTGACATACTTTCTAATTGTGAGTCATATACAAACCAAGCGGGCTGGCTGTAACGTCACAGTGTGGGTCCTACTTAAAGCGTCGTGGTTGGGTACACTTTCTTTGTGCTGTGAGCCGACAGTGAGCGTATGTCTAGAACCTGTTTTTTTAGAATTTATTTTAGATCATGTAGCTGACGTTAGGCGAGCCCATCAGCCCGCTTTGATTTGTATGCCAAAATAGAGGTATTCTGTGTGATGTTAAGTTAGCCAACACCATGCAGAGGACTAGGGTAAAGTTTTAATGAAATGTTATGTGGTGTATTTTTTATATCTGAGAGTACATAACTGTATATATGAGAAGGGAAATAGTATACATAAGGTCGACAATTTCATTTATTTTGCATTTATAGTAAATTTATCTTATATGCTTTACCAAACAACACCACCAGCACAACACATCACCCTACCTCACAACACATCACCCTACCTCACAACACATCACCCTACCTCACAACACATCACCCTACCTCACAACACCAGCACAACACATCACCCTACCACCTACCATACAACTAAACCACATTACCCTACTAAGCACCACCACAGCACATCACCACACCACATCAGTACAACACATACGATACCACCTACAACCAACACCACCGCAATACTGTACCCTACCACACAAGATTAACCTTTTTTTTTCCTTTATCCTCTTCACCGCTGATCGGCTTGTTAGCCGCTTGGGCGATCGGTCACGTCTCTGTTACGCACTGTTGGCAAGTACTGGGCATGTACTGGCTCCTGAATGTACCTGAACCCGCTCCAGTGTTGGTCAAGTCTGGTCTTGAAAAAGATCACACTCGGTGCCGTCACAACACTCTGGCAGGTTGTTCCAAGAGTTCACAACTCTCACTCCAAAAAAGTTACCTAAGAGGCGGAACTAACAGTAAACTTACCTTGTGATGGAGTGTTGGGTGGGCATCATCAGTACGTTTCATTTCTCCTTATTGGTATTGGTACACCGAGTAGTTAAAGCTGTATAGACTTCTTTGGAAGGCACTCCGTTCAAAATATATACTAATTATCCATGCATGATTACTGTCTATTTAATCTTGTCTATTACAACGATAAATCCACTTTTGACTCAATTCTTTATTTTAGGGGAACCGATAAAGCTCAGTAACCCCCTAAACACTGTATAATTAATGGCCATGTTTCACTATATCCTGTTATTTTAGAAGCATAGTAGATGAGAAAAGGTGATATGGAGTGTAAGGTGCTAGGTGGACCTGTTGATCTTCTCAGATTGATGACCCACTGATCACTCGGGTCACAGGTGCGACCCGTATCGCCCAGGTGGTGTCAAGACGTGAGTGAACGCGTTGACCTGGTAATATGGACCTTACAGCTACACCTAATACGTGGACTCGTAATCTAACAATAAAGACTAATTGGATTAAATTGCGTGAGAGCGGAGTTAAGAGTGTGTGTGTGTGTGTGTGTGTGTGTGTGTGTGTGTGTGTGTGTGTGTGTCCTCTGAATAATTCTTTTAAAATTAATACAATATAAGTAGCAACAACAGACATTATTCACAAAGGTATGTAATAGATTAATAATACACTTGAGGTATGGAAATCATCGCCGTAATAGATATGTTTAGGTAGATAATGAGATACAGTAGTTCATGCCGACATATATGAGAAATTACTCAAATGATTGTAACTATTTTTGCTAATGTAAATGTATTAATTGTAATTTTGATATGTGATTGTTGTGATAAGTCTAAGCCTAATAAATCTGTCTGTCTGTCTGCATACTCTGGTTGAGACAGACTTGGTGAAAACCTAGAAGAAATAAACTTATTATTAAGGGGATATCCCACAGTATACCTTTACCGGAAATACTGTACCAATATAGACATTAACTAGGTTGTTGTAATTGCCGGATATTAATTTCTTAATTTACCTTGTCAGGAACAGGAAACCGACCACAGTAAGTGTTCAAACCGCCTCTGTTGACAATAGGGTGTACGTATATATTATTTACTATAAAACTATTGGTTATATGTCCCTATGTGTGTTGTGTTGAGAGTGGAATGTTTTTGATTTTGTTATACGTAATTCTTAAAAGACTGGTGTTCTATTAGTGTTTTGGTTCAGATTAGAAGAGGAACACATATTACTGTACTTGGTAATAATCTTGGTGGTAGATATAATGGTAAATTTAAACCTCGTTTGATGTCTTCTAAAATACTATTATACCAAATTTTACAAACAGTACAATATATTGAACTGGCCCGTGACCGTCATTCAATCCAAGTATCGTTAATATCTTAGGGTTGGCGACCACAGTCCTCCATTCTAAAGGCTTTCAGGCAGTTTTTGCCAATCTTCCAATATTTTGTATCTCTCTGTGGACCCGGTTTTTTAATTTTATTCATACATCCAGGTCTCTGCCTTCCTATGGCTCTCTTACCGTCAACTTTGACCATTAATATTTCTGTTATTATCCCATGATCCTTAATTACAATATACTCGTATGCAAAGGACCAAAATATCTTTTTTTCTTTTTTTACTGTACAGTTCAAATATTTATCTTGAAGTTTTTGCTAACCTTAGTACCTCTTCATTTGTTTTCCAGTCAGTAACTTATTCTTAACATTCGCCCATAAGACCACATTTCAAAGGCCTTTAACCTCTTTCTGGTAGTTACTGAGAGTGTCCACATTTCTGAACCATACAACAGTCCTTTGAGCAGCATTTTTTTTCTCAACTTAAAGTTAATGTTCCTTTTTATTAGGTCTTTTAGATTATATTAACACACATCTCATCCTCACACTCTTTCACACTAACACATATCCTCACACTCCTTTACATTAATATACATCCCAGGGGGCGGACCCAGGGGGGTGCGGACCCCCCTTTTTATCAGATAATTGCAATACTTTTTTTTTAATGCAGTATTACTTTTACTTTTATCCTCTTCGCCACTGATCGGCTTGTTGGCCGCCCGGGCGATCGGTCACGTCTCTGTCACGCACTGTTGGCAAGTACTGGGCATGCACCGGCTCCTGAATGTACCTGAACCCGCTCCAGTGTTGGTCAAGTCTTGTCTTGAAAGAGCTCACACTCGGTGCCGTCACAACACTCTCTGGTAGATTGTCCCAAGAGTTTACAACCCTCACTCCGAAAAAGTTTGCCCTCACGGTTTTCTGGACTTGCGGCTTCTTCAATTTTGAGCTGTGACCCCTTGTGGGGCAAGCGTCCACCAGCTCCAAGTAAGGACACTCAACTGAGTAGTGCCCCCTGAGATGCTTATACACCTCAACTAGGTCCCCCCTTGCCCGTCTGTAGTATAAGCTAAGCAAGTTCAGTTGCTCCAATCTCTCAGGGTAGCTGAGGTGCCGAAGTGTAGGCACCAGTCTGGTGGCCCTCCTTTGAACATTTTCAACCAACTGACAGTCCCTAGCATATCTCGGGGACCAGATGGGGAAGCACTTCACTCCTGAAGATCGTTACGAGGGACGGACCATCTAGATATCTGAACGACCTTCTTATAAGACCCAATAATTTATTTGCCTGATTTACCTTCTTCTCACAATGGCCCCGAGAACTTCAGCTCATTGTCAACATATTGTACACAGGCATTTTTGTATAGTAAAAAGTCATTACTATTGACCTCAGAATATCTCCTAATATCAAGTGCACATGGCTTGAAAATGGTCTCAAAATGCCCATGACACTGATCAGATTTCATATATATTTCTAGGGGGCTTCCTGGATCCACCCCTGCATCCTCACACATCTTCACACAAGTGCACCTCATCTTCACAATAACACACCCCATCCTCACACTCCTTCACACTACCACACCTCTCAACCTCACACTCTGTCATGCTAACATATACATATTGTCCTCACATCCTCGCTATACCACACCTTCTTGGTATCTTTCTTTTCTTTAAATTCATTTGTGATTTCTGTTTTAGGTTGTGTTGTTGAGAATTCATATCTTAAAATTCTCATATTAATTACAGAGAGTGTACAGTCCCATTGAGCAGTGTCAAGGTGAAAGATAAAAAAAAGTAACAGAGAGTAGGAGGTGAGACTCGCTTTAAACTACGGTTAGGTTAGGTTCAGATGTTAAGGTAGAAGTGATACAATGGATGAGAGGAGTGTACAGTACCAGCTATGTTTAACAGTGGGGAAGGGTACCAAAGGAATGAAAAAGAGTATCTATAGTTCCTCTGTATAAAAGGAAAGATGATATGAATAAATTTGATAATTGTGGAGGAAAAGGTCTGATGAGTGTATGAAGGGAAGTGTATGGTAGAATAATACTGAAAACAAAGACTAGTGTATTATTGGGAGACATGTGGAGAAAGAGAAAAGTTCTAAACTTAACAGGATAAATGGGAAATTGTTGAGTACTGGCCAGGGGTGATGGTAAGAGTGAGAAGGGTAGGACAAGTAAGAATGGAGTAAAGGATACAGGCATTAAAAGTGAGGGCTGAGGGGATGGAAATGTAGGAATCATCATTGCAACTGAGCAGAGATCATGGTGTTGAATAATGTGCCACTGACCTAGATTCTGGTCAGTGTGTGTTAGGTCGGAAGCACATTTTTCTGTCATTATGAGATCATAAGGAATAAATTAAAAACTTAATAATGATTTTTGAGAGTTTAGTGGTTTAAATATGTAATGATTACATCAACTTTACACATGAAGGTAATAATGATATGAAGAATATATTCATATGAATAAAATATAAATTTGAAAATTAAAAGAATAGGATGAATACAATTAACAGATGGGAATACTGCATGAAAATTTTAATTATGAATGAAAATTATCATTGATTTAGATTTAAGAAGATACTGTTTATAGTCAACAGCATATTACCCAGACTTCTATTTCCCAGAAAATCCATTCATCCATTTTATTCATGAGAAGTTCTGTTCAGAGAAGTACTGTACTGTACATCTACTATACAGTATGAACATGGAAGTTCATGGGCTAGCCACCAGATGGTTTGTTTGTTTGCTTTTATCTAATGGTTCCAATCACTCTGGTGTTCAGGTTGACTTAGCCTTGCTTTTACATTAGTGTATAGCTTTGAAAATTGGACCATTCCTTTCATACTGTGTATCCACATTTTATATTTTGTACATTATACTGTATTGCCAACTGTAAGTGCAGAGTACTGTACAGTACTGTATTGCATTTTTATGCAGTATATACAGTACAATACTGTATATATTTTTTGGTATAAATTACACCCTGTGCTTATTTTTAACCATAATTTGTACATTTTAGAACTTTAGATATCCTCTGTCTCTCAGGGGTTACTTCCCAAACCCCTTCCCATTAGATCCAGCCCATGCAAACCATGGTTTTGCCATTCATAAGATAATTCTAGCAAGTAACCCTCATGATTGATGAAGGATTACTGTATTGTTCCCAGTACAGTACAGTAATTTTGTGGATTGACCATTGTAAAGGAGTACTTTACTCACCAATACATTTTCTTGCTTTCTGTATGAGAAGCTTCAAGAGAGTGAGATAATGTCTGCTTCTAATATACAGTTTAAATATGTACAGGTATTGCAATCCACTGATTAAATAAAGAAAGTGATGCTGGGTGGCATAAATATGAGCTGAATATTATGGAGCATGTCATTTAGGTATGTAGGGTGATCAGTCACTGCATTGTCAAAAAGAATTGAGGCCTTCAAATTGAGGCTAGTCACAAAAGTAGTGCTTCACCCACACACAAAAACACTTCACAAAACAGTCTTTAAAAAGTATTGCTGCTATCCATTTTCTCTTTCTCTCTCTCTCTCTCTCTCTCTTCGGTGAATAGGTAAGGTATTTGGAGGCTAAGACCATTTAAAGCCCAAGGATTCTGTGAATGGTACATAAATATGATTTGAGTTCAGGTAGTGTTCTTGTGTCACAGGGTGCACAAGATGTTTTTCTATGATTTACTGTATTACATGTGGGGGAGGAGAAAAGCACAGTGCACAGCCATGTATAAATATGTGAACCTTAACTTAATAAAAAAAAAACAATATAAAAAGTTAACTTCTTATGTGTGAATCTTGTTCTCGTGAAGTCAGTGTAAATGATGGCAACTTGTACTGAGAGGGCAGGAGTGGTATACAGTGCTACTGTAGCAAAGGCTGTCTCCGTGGTTCTTCATCATCAATGGAACTATCCATGTCTTCATAATAATTCCAGTCTTGGACTTCTGTGGTGACGGTGGCTATGTAGATGATGCCTGTCAACAAATAAAGGCCACCTCCCAGCAACAGAGATCCTGTCCAACTACTAGTCTGAAAAGAACATCATTTATAATAAATTACCAAACAAACATGTTCAAATTTTTTGTTCTAATACCAGTAATAAAATTGCTCTTTCAACTACTGTACTGGGTAAGTTCTGGTCACTTTTGTTCAACCTTGATGCAACATTGACCTCCCAGAACTATAATTTATTGCAGAATCTCTTGTAGGGGAGAGGTCTAATCTTTGAATTATTACCTCAGCCATCATCAGGTTAGGGCTTTCCCATGTCCTAAGACCCATACCTTTGGTGGGCATATCCATGAGTTGTTTTATCCAGGCTCAGTTCTAAACCAAGACATCTTGGGTTCAAATATTTTACTTATCACTGCTGCTGGGGGGAAAGAAGCATACACAATCATATCACTGAGTAATAAATGGAAGACACTGTACATGAACACGAGTACAGTCGTATTATTCAAGTTAATGAAGGAGGAATGCTGTATCACAAGAAAATGTATGCAAAGGAAAAAATGTATAGCATACCTTTGTGATAATTTCTGCTGTAGCAATGGGGGCCAGAAAACCACTAATGTTACCAATTCCCAGCAAACCTGACATTGTTCCTGTAGACAAGGATAAACATGTCAGGTATATTTATCTTCATCAAGTACAATACTGTATCGTATAATGGCCATTCTAAGAGAAAGATATTCACTAAGCACAAACAAATAGTATCTGAATGCTCTAAAACTTACTTAACTTTTCACTGTCAACAAGTGTTCATTGTAAAATTACATTATTCCACAACCTGCTTAAACATTGGATGGAAATAAATTAATGCCCCTATCTTCAAGTCTTGGACCCTCTCTTACCAGAAACATATACAGTACATGTCACTGTCTGTATATTGTACTTAAAAAATTCCACTTGGCAAGGCCATTGTAAGAAAACAAACAGAAAGTAGAAGCAATTTTTCTTATAACAGCTTGTATGTAAACTAGGGGGAAAATCTGATTATGAAAAGTGCTATTCCTCCACCTAATTTGCCTTACTCTTTGGAAAAAATAAGTTTTCTTCTATGGAGATTCTTCATGAGGTTGCTGGATAACCTGGACCCTTGTTCTTTATTACCTTGCATGGAGTGTGAACATATGTGTGTGTGTGTGCAGTACAGTACTATACAGGTACATCTTTTTTTTCACTTTCATATATAAAGACAGCAAAAAAAAAGCAACATAAGTTTCCATAGATAATTACTGGGCAAAGGAATTCCAGGAGGTTTGGGGGATATTTTAATAGTCTAACTTGCAAATACTGTACTTAAGAATGGGTGTAGGTAAAGTATGGCTGATTCTGTAATGTGAATCCAGTATCATAGGATACCTTAGTGTTATTTCCACTGGGAATGCCAAGCTAGGAAAAGATTTACGTATGTCAAACTGTAATCTGTAATTATGAGGTAAGGCACTTATCTCACTACTATGTCATGGGTTTGAGTCCTGGCCCAGGACACACATGGGAAAGGTGTTATTCAATATGACACCAACAAACATGACAGGTTTGCTCCTGGTATTTTGGTTTCCTCTTCTACTAGCACTGGACAGGAAAGTTCATTACAAAGTAACAAAGAACAGACCAATTGCCCAGACAGCTAGTAAACTGATAAGTGGTGAAAATTGATAAATTAAAAAAACATAAGTCTGTGAAGCTCAGAGCCATCACCAACACTGACCAGCATAGTTTGGTGCAAGATCCAAGGGGGAGAGTGTGAAGGTGCAGATTGTACAGGAGGAACCAATCATGACCACCACCAGCATAGCAGACACCACCCACTTCTGGCATCCTCCCCACACTATACACAACAAACCCACCACCACCAGCACTGTCGCTGCAAGGGAGGTAATTGTGGTCAACAGAAATATATATCTATAAAGTCAACCTCCCACTACTCAGCAAGAGGGCTGGACTGGTGTAAAGTGTAGAATGAATAAAATATATGTACAGTATATAAATTATAAAGATCTGATTACTGAACTAAACCAATGAGAGACCTAATAAAACATTCTATTGCTTCATGAAAACATCTCCATGTAGATGACATTTCATGAACTCTATAAAATAAAGCAAAAACATTAAGTTGAAAAAATTGGCTCATGAAAAAGATTTTTAGGGATTGTACCGATCAAAAGGTCACCTGATATGTACATTACATTATATGAATCAATTTTCCTTAAAAAAAATAAAATAAAACACTTACCTATCACGTGCATGGATCTTCTAGTGTTTAATTTTGATAAAATACAATGTTGGATGAGTAAATCTGAGATTCTACCAAAACAGAAGGACCAAACCCAGGCACATGTGTGGCCTATTGCTAGCACCCAGCTCACCTCTGTCATTCTCATCCCAATCTGGAAAAGAGAATGCAGTACAGTAATTTTCACACATCTAACATTATCTAAATTTTAGTTTTAGTTTAGACTCAGCAATTGAAATTTTAAATTCTGTACTCTTGAACTTTATAACAGTCACTTGCACCAATTTGCTTCTATTGGTAACAGGTGTCATGTGACAAACCTTCTGTGCACAAAACCTTTCGGAAGAACTCACTACGCATGCGCACCAAGTCCATGAATATTAATGAGAATTCTTGCAATATTCCTTCCACCTTGGTTAGGTTTGTCACACTGGAATGAATATTGTGTGGTAACGTGCAATGGAACTTTCCAGCAAAACTTGCACATATTACACAACCGGAAGGTTTGTTGTATGACAATAGACAGCATCTGTCAAACATGAAGGAAAATATTATTTCAATAGTGTATAGAATAATTACAGTTCTGTACAGTACTGTGCAGGAACTTATGTGAAATTCCTCACTCCCTTTCAAATGTTCATTACTGTATACAATATTAAACCTTGGATGAGTAGAAAAAATGCTGCCACAGTATTTTCTTTTACCATTCACACAACCTCATAGAGTACCATTCACTGGTTCATTTTGCCACCTGTTAATCCAGCTGAAATTGGATTTATGTGAGAAAATAGTTTTGCTTCCTTCTAACAAATGAAACATTGTCCACATGGACAGTGTATCTTGTTATTTTTCCAACATACCCTTTTGACACTAGCAGGCCGTGCCTTATGGACACTTACTGGTTTGGATCTCATAAGTCATCAATTTTTCTCAATAGCACAATAAGTTCACTGACTCTTAATACAGTACAGATGATTTTAACCAAATTTTTCAACATTTACCAGTTTGGTTGAGCAATAATGTAAACAATATCAGTCACACTAGTTTGGTGGCCCTACAGGAATCATCTAGCAAAGCAAGAACTATCAGTTTTCTACCAAAGAAGTAGAATTTTTGGTATTATTTTAGTTTCGGTCATCTTGGGAATCTTGGGAATTTAGGCCCCCAACCAGAAAGGAGGGGGTCTCCCCCCTCCACCAAGTTAGGATAGATATAGTTCCTGGGCTCTGTTGCTAGGTTAGGTTAGGTTGGATAGGTTTGGATATCTAAATACAGGAATGACCTCAATAAAAATTTTACCAAAATTTTTGTGTTAAGTACATTCTCTCCTAAAAAAATATAAACATTAACCATTACATGTACCTGCATTTTTAGAAAAAATGGTGCTTCAGTAATGGTTTGATTCCCCACCCAAGAAGACGAAAACTCTGTCAAGATGCTTGGGTAGAACCTCCAGCAGCGAAGAAGGCGACCCCATGGTACATGACGCTATAGGGTAAGGTTACTCATCTTAAACAGTTATATAATAGAGTGACACATTTGGACATATTTAATAAAATCAAAGAAAACTGGTTCAAGAATATATAAAGTTAACCACCATTACATCATTTTGCTCAGTTTGTGAGATGGCAGTCTCTAGGCCAGAAGGGCGGTTTAACATATTTCTACTACAACATTTTAAATGATATGAAAGCACCTAAGAAACCTCTCAAAGAACCATATAATTTATCTTTGTTATACAGTATAGTAAAGTACTTATCGACTAGAATATACAAATACAATTTGGTATTTCATCTTCACAAAGCCTGAAACTTGTTCCTGAACTAAAAAGCAAAGAAAACAAAAATAACTACAATACTGTACAGTAGGTAAAAGAGGTACTGCACGGCTATGTAGGAAAACATGCTTATATGGCATCCTTCTCAAGTACAGTACAGGGGTCCCCGACTTACAAAAGCCCACCAATATGAACGAGGTTAAACTTTAAATTTACAGTACAGTATTTCATTTGTGGACTTATTTTTTACTTTTATTAACTGTATTTTGTCATTCTGTTTTTTCTTTTCTCTTAAATTAAATGATTTTAGATGTATATACGGACTTAGGCTATGATGTAAAATGTAGTAGGATTTTAAACATTGTTCTGTAAGTATGGTATGCACATAGCATGTGTTTCAACTTACGTACATTTTCGACTTAAAAACGTCCTCAGGAACAGTACCCGTTCGTAACCTGGGGACCCCCTGTACTGAGTAATGGCACATATCATTAGCATCATATTTGGATAATGATTAAAGTTCTAATTTTCAGTATGATAAATATATTGAAGTCATTACTGTATTCAGCAGAGCACATTATAAGAAACAACTTTCAGGTAAACTAACTTAGGTCATTGACTTTGTTATAAGACCCTCACATTATGAAAATAACAGCATATACATCCTGCAGCCAAAATTTACAAACAAGCTATTAGTTGTCCAGAGAAGAAATATCACAAACTACTGTAACCTGAACTTACTTCAAGTCAAACTTTATCCAGGACTTTACATGTTCTTTGTTCTAGAGTCTAAACCATTATATGCAATGCTTAATTTGTGCCAGAATGCACTGGAATGGCATTCCAGCACCTTTATTTGTATGAGTAATTTGTAAATATAATCACAATTCAACAGACCTTGCTATCGCTACTGTGTGTATAAATAATTTCTTCACATTGTACTCTTCCAGGCCTTGGCAATACTAAGTGCCTTACTAGTTCCATAGGCTTGGTCATCTGCTTCGCAGCATCTGTCTCTGGCTCACTAGAGTTTCACCACTTCTTACTTTACAAATTAAACATTGATTATGTGATTTTACCACATATTACAAATTAATTTAAGTTATATGTGTATGCCACTAATTTGAGCAGAAGGAGCACAAAGCTTACTCTGGGTTTGATGGAGAAGTTGACTGCAAGTAGTTCTTCCTCCTCAGTGGAAATCAGCGGGTGGTGGATGGGGGAGTTACGGACGAAGTACAGCCAAAGAGGTGTCCATATTACTGCTAAGATACCACCTCCCCAGAACACCCACTGCCATCCTAGCTGATGAACTACCCACTCGGAGGCTCCCAATGCCACCAGGCTGCCCATAGACAATCCTGGTGAAGGCAGGTTAGGTGGCAAAGAGCAGAGGAGCACACTTGTTTTGGCCATACAAATATTTTTAGCACATTTCACATGTAGCAAGGATTGTTTTTGTTTTTATTCTACATGGCATGTCCCACTAAGTAATGGGACGGCATCCTTCTGAGTAAGAAGGACTTTGCTACATCTAGATGTAGATAAGATTGCCCTGATCACAATGTAACATGTGAAATGATGCAATGCCATCTGCTTTACTCCCAGAGATGCCACAAACTGCCAAATGAACTTTGACAACTTCTAAGTACTAAATTGCTTTTACAGCCTCTTTAACTAACATTTCCCTATGAGCATTATTATTAGCGTATCTATAGTCAAGCTTACCATATGACAGAAATGAAGACAGTACTGTACTCTATGAGATGCTTAATTCTTGGCATCACTAATATGAAAAATGGAATAAACGAACCTGAGTAAGCAATAGTAACAGTAGTGGCCAGCTCATCAGGAGGAGCCCAGCTAGCCAGCACGCTGTAGAGAGCAGGGAAGGCAGGACCCTGCACCAGACCTATGATGAACCGTATACTTGCCAGCGCCATTGGATGGATATGGGCAGCATATGGACACAACATTGACAACAGTCCTGATACCCCAAGGCTTATTGCCATTGTCTCCCGGCCACCAATGATCTCACTGATGCGGCCACCTGTAGATAACAGTACATGTATCATAATTCTCAACATACAGTAGTATATACCAGGGTAATCTTTAAAAACTGATGAAGGCCTGTATACACTTATTGTGTTCGTGACCCTCAAAGATACCAAGGATTTCTCTGATGTAGCCACTTGCAATAGAGATAATTCTCAATAAATTGCAAAATAAAGATAATTATCTCCTAAATTGAAACAAAAATAGAAGGTTAATCATGAAACAAGCTCATACCCAAGCAGCTCATGTATTGAGAGTAACATGCCTTCAAGGTTAGACCCCTGATACGAGTACCTGTACTGTACTGTACTGGAAAGCTAGTCAGAACAATTAGTCACCATTGTAATCATAGTCCTTAAACAAAAGTTGCCATTTGCAGCAAAAAACTGACAAGCCATGTATACCCGCAATATTGTTCATCTGTTCAATGCACTGGTCATGTTGTGTTCCAGGCCACAATCATCAATGTTTCAGCTGATTTTTCTCCACCCAGCAGAGGGAGTGAAGGAAGCTGTCCAAGCCACCTGGAGATAGTTTCAGTTATAAGAGCGGCTCTCTGCAGTGAGTTGTTTTTACTTTTAACATCATTTTAGGAGAACTTGCACTAAACATCAATATCTTTACAGTATATTAGAATTAAACAGACTGATTTTTTTCACAAAATTTTGTTTTTTAACAAGTTGTAAGGTGTAAAGGTGTCACATGCCCATGACAGTGCTAGTACTGTACTGTAATTGAAATTTAAGTGACAGAGGGCAGGCAAAGCTTTGGTTTAAAGAGGTGGGACGATTATGTTGGGAATATGCCTGGCCTTATTGAGTTTGGATACAGCTTCCATTCATCTGGATCCATAAAATTTACAGGTGTTATAGCTGCTTGTTATAATGACACTTCAAAAAACACAAAAAAAATTAAAGAGGGAGGTCGGATGTCCAACTTTGTCACTTCCTGTGATCCCCATATATGTTACTGTAACAAAGAAAATTACTCCCTGGGTGTCAATCCACATACTGTACTATACAGTATTAATAGGTTGATGGAGAATAACATACAGTATTGCACAACATTAACTTATAACCTGAAACAAATCATGTTATTACAATTAGATGTTTACAGTTACATGTAAAGGCAATATACCAATATAATTTTCTAGAATAGCCATTAAATATCCCAGTTTACTGGTTTGCGACTGATTTTGCCTTGTAGAAAATGACAGGACAGCACAAGACATTCAGGCTTGTAAAATAAGGTTAAGTTAAATGTACACATACACATTTCAAACTCATTATTAAAACTTCCCTAAATATTGTACTGGTATTCCTGTTTCTCACACCTATGGTTTTAGTGAAAAAGTAACCCCAAAAGAAGGTGCCAAGGATGATGCCCTGCTCCTCTAGGCTCCACTCAAAGTCCTCATCACCCTGTTGACAGAGAAGGTAGTGTCATAACCTAACTTGGTCATGAGTATAGTAGTGTATGTAATGAATATATGACAACTCTGTCTATTTTTTTTTTTGGCTTGACTCACCGTTTGGTTATCATCATCGTGCGAGGCATTGCTGGCAGCGGGACAGGCGCCCTCCATAGAGACATGGGTGTTGTTGATGGGCTGGGTGTTGTTGACCATGGCCACAATAGCTACACTCAGACCAATCCTTACCAGGTAGTCCATCATACATCCCAACATACCCAGCAACGCTACCACATACCGCAAGGGAAGCCACCCAAAGCATCGTCTCCCTGTAAGAACATAAGAACATAAGAAAATAAGGAATCTGCAATCGGCCGGTCGGCCTGTGCATGGCAGCTCCTGTCGAGAGTTACTACCACTCTCTATCATCCACGAATCTATCTAGCCTCCTTTTGAAACTTTCCAGAGTTCCCGCACTTACTACAAAGTTGCTAAGCTTGTTCCACTCGTCCACCACCCTATTTGTGAACCAGTTTCTTCCTATCTCCCTCCTAAACCTAAACTTATCCAACTTGAATCCGTTGCTGAGTCCTATCCTGCTCGTTGCTCTATCCTGCTCACTTTATCTATATCCCCTTTATTGATTCCTTTCACCCACTTAAATACTTCTATCGTATCTCCCCGCACTCTTCGTCTTTCTAGGGAATGCAAGTTAAGTTTCTTTAACCTATCCTGATATGGAAGGTTTCTAAGTCCCGGAATCATTTTTGTCATTCTTCGCTGCACCGACTCTAGTGAATTTATATCCATTCTATAATAGGGGCACCAGAACTGAACCGCATAATCGAGGTGCGGCCTGACTAGCGCAAGATATAGTTGCAATAAGACCTCTGCACTCTTGTTACTTACACTTCTAGATATAAAACCCAATACTCTGTTTGCCTTATTTCGAACATTAACGCACTGTTTTCTAGGCCGTAGGTCCGGGCGTACAAGTACCCCTAGGTCTCTTTCACAAGTCGACTTCTCTAGGTTGATGTTGTTAAGGCTGTATACATTATAAGTATTTGTTCTTCCAATATTAAGTACGCTGCACTTGCTGGTGTTGAATTTCATTTGCCATTTTCAGACCACCCCTGCAGTTTATTTAGATCCTCCTGTAATGCATTTGCATCCTGCCCTGAATTAATTTGCCGCCCTATTTTGGTGTCATCCGCAAACTTGCTTATGTCACTGCTGATCCCAGTATCTAGATCGTTATGTAGATTATGAACAAGAGTGGGCCTAGTACTGACCCCTGGGGAACCCCACTGGTTACACGGCCCCACTCAGATTTAACACCATCTACGCTGACCCTCTGCGTTCTATCGGTGAGCCATGATTTTATCTAATTTAAAACTTTCCCCTCGATACCATGAGCCTTAATTTTTCTCAGAAGCCTCTGATGCGGTACTCTGTCAAATGCTTTGCTAAAAGCATATGTTAACTGTTTATTAATGACTCTCTCTCTCTCTCTCTCTCTCTCTCTCAGATTTTTTACCATCTCATAAGGCATAGGTAGGTTTATGGGTCTCTAAAAGAGGTTGAGGTTTAAGGTAACCTTTGTTATTCCAATAGTAACTTGACAAAGAATTGAAAGAAACATCATTAACTTACACCAAATGTAAAAACGATCCGGATGTGAATGTTGACAGCACACTTAAGTTCTTTGATCATTGTGATAAGTTAAATCAAGTAAATAAATAAACAGGACTCGCATACCTCAGTACAAAGGCGGATCTAGGCATTTCATTAAGAGGGTGGGGTCAAGAGAAAAAAGAGCATCCCTCAAATAAAAAGGCCAAAGTACTAAATATTTTCTTAAAACAGACCAGCTCTGAGCAAGTGTAAAATCCGTTGTATTGTTTTGTGAAATTTGTTGAATTATTTGGCCAACCTGGCAATCCTGGTCATGTATTACAATCACCTAAATATGACCCAGAACTCAATTTGTATGCTGTGACGTAAGTGACAATCAACTTCAGTCTTTAGTGGCGGTTTCAGGTTTTTTTTTATTGAACCCCCCATTTCTCAAGACTCGGCTGACTTCTTCAGGAGATTGAAGAAGTCCCTTTGTGTTTACCTTGCTACCACACTCCCACCTGTCCAAATGAGTCATAATCTTGTATTTGTATGTGGTGAGAATTGCTTGGGCTCCTTGTTTTCCAGCCATCTTCCGCTGGTCCATCAAAGCAGCGGGATTGGAAAGATAGTGAGGTAGTTGAATGTGGTGGATGGCTGTGCTCCCCGGGGAACCTTACCCCACACCTCACGGTCACCCTGGTTAAACCACATGACCTGGCGAGTGTGAGTGACCCATAAGGGTGTGTCAGTACCCCGTCTACACCATCTAAACTTACCATATATTTTAACATGAGTACTTGGTTTTGACCACAACTTTCTTATACGAGTAAATTTCACTGGATTACCTGAAGATTAGGTGCCCCAGCTTACTTCACGAAATGATTAAACTCCCTAACGCTACCCGGAGGGGTTAGTTTGGGTTAGGATAGGAAGTTTAATCATCGCGTGAAATAAATGGGTGCCTAATCTTCAGGTGGTCCCTTCAGAATTCAAGACTACATACGAGGGCAAACGATGACTTTTAAGCGTGTGAATGCGTGTACTTGTCTACTTAAATACACATTTAAACGAACGCATGTGTGTATGTACAGTATGTATGTGTATGTAAGCTCTCACTACACACTGATCACCTCCAGCCTTACAATTGTTCAAGTCATCTGTTGTGGGTCCCCCGTGTCTTTTGGGTCCAGCTGGTAACTCGAGACCTACTGACATCGTAGGCTTGAGTGGTCTGTAGGCTACTGTGAACACCTGCAGGGAAATACCTGAATGCTGAGTAAGAAAGACCATTGTGAAGTGGTGTCAAATGACAGGGGTGTATCTATATGGCTTGTCCAGCTCAAATTACGGACGCCATAAGAGTAGCTGTAAGCAATATACCTAAAGATAATAAAAGACAAAAATCAGGCTTCACACCTCACCATCATACGTTATCCCCTAAGTCTGGGTTGGGGGCGATCATGGTGTAGGTAGTGGGTAACCTTTTTCCTGGGCAGGCTCTCAGGCTCTCTGAAACTTTGTCCCTTTTTTCTTGTATGTTTCTCCAAATGTAGAGGAGAAAACAAGGACGGATCCAGGAGGGGGAGGGGGGAGTCCGGACCCCCTTTTCATCAGAAAATTCCAATAATTTTTCTTTAATACAGTATTGTACTCAGGCGCTTTTGTAGAGTAAACAAGTAATTATTGACTTCAGAATATCTCCTAATATCATTTGCACATGGCTGCAATATGGCCTCAAAATGCCCATGAAATTGGTCAGATTAAAAAGAAAAAAAAATAAGGGGGCTTACAAAGCCCCTAAACACCCCAGCTGGATGGGCTCGCTTTGCTCACCATGCTCCCCCACCCAAACCTTCTTGGACCCCTCTTTTGATATAAGAACATAAGAAAATAAGGAGTCTGCTAGGCCGGTTGGCCTGTGCATGGCAGCTCCTGTCGAGAGTTACTACCACTCTCTGTCATCCATGAATCTATCTAGCCTCCTTTTGAAACTTTCCAGCGTTCCAGTACTTACTACAAAGTTGCTAAGCTTGTTCCACTCGTCCACCACCCGAAGAATGACTTTATAGTTCTTTCGTTGTACAGTACAGCACAGTACAGTGTTAACCCAAGCGGCTAACGAGCCGATCAGTGGTGAAGAGGATAAAAAAAAATAAAGTTCTTTTCTGGACTTGTGTCTTCTTTAACCTTGAGCTGCGTCCCCTTGTGGGGCGAGCGTCAGGGTTGCCAACTCGGATTTTCAAATGTCGCTAGGCTGGTACCTAAAAGTAGCTAAATGTCGCTAAATCTTCCATGGAAAGTCGCTAGCTATTATTCCCCCCCTCCAGTAATTTGATGCAAATAATATTTTCATAATGCCGACTATAATGGACGGAGTATAAATAAAATGCATTCTGTAAAAATATCATTTTTCAGATTTTCTGTGAAATGTGGCGCAAGAATATTGCATATTATCCCAGAACACTTTGATCTTTTTAACCTGAGTTCACTGCCTGCCTTGCTGTCACTAAAACATATTTTACACACTTCACTTAAGTGTTCTACCACACGAATAGAACAATGTTCAGCTACAAACATGGCCAGAGTTCCCTCCACTTTTTTTGCTTCAAGTTTCTTGAATGGTAAAATTGTCTGTCTTTCTGCACTAAACGGCTATTCTGCTTTCTTGTGTTTTTGTGTTTTTGTGTTTTTCAATGTCGCACAACTTAGCAGACAAAGTACACTTGCAAAATTTACAAAATCCTTTTTTATTATCTCCTGGCACCTCCAGAAGCCAATTTTTGTATCTGTCATCTCTGAGCCATTCCTTCCTAAATCGCTGCGAATACTGTGGCTTACCCATTTTCTATTGGGACTATGAAGGGTTCAAATTAATAAACAGCATGCAAACAAGCGGAAACTTTCCTTGATGGTTTTTGGCACAGCGGGTGAACAGTGTCGGGGCAACTGTATGGAGTCTATGGGTCACCCATGGTGGACGCGTATGAGAAGTTTGGAACCACGCAGGCTTGATAGAATTAATTCTATAAGATGTTTTGCTAATATTCTTTAAAATTTAGCGTATTAATGAAATTCATATTGCATATCTGACAAAGAGGTAAGTTACCCAGGTGCTACAAAGGCGAAGGTAATAGACAAATAAATGACGACACGGCAACATTAGCCATGGACGGGCTGACATCAAGTGATCAGGAAATAGACGTGTCCCTCCTTCTGTACCACGACCCGTTCAAATGTATTAAACTTTTCTTATTATTTATTGTCCCTGTAACCCCGTTGCTATATATTATGGCTCGAAATTAGGAAAACTGAGTTTTCATGGACAGTCCAAAAGTATCCAGAAAGTCGCTAGATTTCTGTGGATATCTCTAGATTTGCGACAAGTCGCAAATCGCTCTAAAATGTCGCTAGAAAAAAACAAAAAGCTCTAGATCTAGCTACAAAGTCGCTAAGTTGGCAACTCTGGCGAGCGTCCGCCAGGCATAATGGTAGAAGGCGCGTTACCGCTGTATTGTATGCAGATGTGTTGTTTTGTGTCACACGACAAAAGAAACAAATAACAAGCATCCAAAAGATATTACATTTTTATATGAACTTTCAGTGTGAACCAGTAATCGTCTTAGTTACTTACCTGAAAACACAGAACAATGAAATAATTAATAAACTGACGAGGTTTTAATCCGTCTTTCTTTTGACGAACAACAGCAAATATATTATTCTAGGAGGAACATATCTAAATGCAGGGTAATTGTGTACCATGTTCAGTCAGAATCAGTATATAAACTTACTTTGGCTAGTAGGTGTATGAAGTTCAGTATCTAGTAGAGGTGTGTTCCAGGGTCCTCTCACTCGCTCTTCCTGGCACATGATGTTAAAGTTACCAACACTTTGTTCACGTACGAACTATGTCCTAATTTATTCCAATTTGCGACATGGGATTATTGATTTACGACAAAAAAGATCTAGAATGGAAAGAAAGGTTGTGACGACGTTGTGAAAATCTATAACTGTGTTCATCGTGGTCTGGCAGCAATGCTAGTGGGCAAACGTGTCGTACAGTGGAGATGCATACAAATTGTATCGAAAACCAGTTTTACTTAAGAATCTATTTAAGGCGGAGCGGGACAAAAGAAAATTGGCGCTAATAATTAAAAGGGGGTGTAAAAGCAGTCGGACAGAGAAGTGAGCGTCCTACTGCAATGACCCCGATGAATGTACTGACGAGAACTAGCCTTACAAGCCTAGGGTTGCCAAAGTCCCTTTGTGGGGCAAATCGGAAACCTGAGGAGAGCATATACGGTACTGTTATATTGTAGGTATTTGTTGTCAACTTTTGGCTTGGCTTACCTGTAGATTTAAAATTTAATGAAGAGAATGTCATCGAACGAATCTGCAGCTCTTCTTCATCCGTTCGGGTAACAGTATTAGTTGAACCTGATGTATTTGACTGCAGATTGTCCTCCCCTTGGTTGGATTAATTCACCGTATCCATGTTATACATATTTCTTTTGAACGGTCCTAGCAAAATCTCGGCAACAAATGTCATTATTGTGCAAGTGTGTTCTCACTTAAAAATGGACCAGAGTGTTGTGACGGTGCCAAGTATGGGCTCTTTCAAGACCAGACTTGACAAGCACTCGTATATGTGTAGCAGCTCATACTGGCGTTGAATGTTCATATGGAACTTGAAAGTTGATCTGTGGGGTCCTGTAAATTTACCAGTGCTCTATCGTATGTTAATACATTAATTAGAATCTGTCCCTGCCCAATGCTTAATGTCGGGAACAAGTTAAATATGGTGAATTGGTGGGTTTCAAGCTCATCATCATGAATAGACATATATTAACATATATTTTTAGAAGATAAAAAAATGTGCACCAAAGTTCCTTTGAGAAAGCTTCAATATTTTAGGAATAAAGTAGTGTTTTGTTTTCATAAAATATTATTGTGTATATTGCTTTAGACAATATTTTTTTATGTAGGGTCTTTGTCACCTGAAAACGTAAGTGCATCACGAACCTTTATATGACGGACAGTAAACCTAACTCCCGAACATTTTTATATGCATGCGTAGGATCTACAGCAGTACTGTATATTACATCTGTATTATATCTTTATTAAAATAAGGATAATTATCTCCATGTTTGAATTAAGGACTGGATTTGGCCACAGGTAACTTACGAACTAAATATTCTTTATCCTCTGGTTGATAAACATTAATAGAATATGAAATCTAATAATGTGACCCACTATAATTCGTTGTACGTGTTTTTCAAGGTGCAAGTTTGTTATTTCGATTTCATCTATATGAAAATTTGTATTTTCAATATTACCTTTACTTGTAATTATTTTCAAATATTAATTTAAATGAATTCCGGTATGTAATTTATATAATTAACGCTTATGAAAATCCACTTACCTAGTAAAACTATATTTAGGAGTTTTCAGTCCAGTACTTGGTAGGCTAATAATGAATTATTGGAACATCAGTCAGCCGAGGACAGACACACAATACTGCACGTCTGTGGCAGGTGAGTTTAAAATAGACATTACACAAAACGAATATTCTTTAGAATATAACAAAAATGCATACATTAGTACATTTTGTAACTGTTAAACACGTTTCAAGCAGAGGGACGACATTTGTTATCAAAATTACGTAAAACAACGAAAATTTATAACGTTTAATGGTGGTTGAAATTTATCCGATATCTTGATATCTACAATCCCAACTTATTTACGGGACTTACTTATTTTAGCTATGCATTCAACCGTGCACAAACTGATTTGTTTTTATCTAATGCAGTTACAGTTTAAATTAAATCATCCTAATAACACCAATGCGTCAAGGAAACGTATAATGTGCATAGGTAACGCGCGGTCCCTGGCCAATATGTTCGTGCTTGGCCCGGACACACACTCAATCATTTGATCAGAGTACCGTCCTCATATCTCAGGGTCGGCGACCACAGTCCTCCACTATAAACGGTCTTAGGCTGTTTTACCAATCTCCCAAGGCTTTGTATCTCTGCTCTGGGTAGTCATGTCTGGTATTTAGTTGTCTATTCAGATTTTTTTTACAGTGGTTCATGATATATTTCTGTGCAAAATCAATAGTTGAGTGCATATGTACCGTACGTCCGTACCTACATACGGACAGCAGGTTTAGTTTTCATTCTCTCAAACATAGGGCACATCACACTTACCGGTACGTATATTATCAACCCATTTCGATGATCTTTTGCATTAATTGGGGCCCATTGGTGCGTAGCACTTATTGCACCTACGTTAAACTCTCTTATTTTTGCAGGATTTCATCTCACATATGCAATCGCTACATAAAGAAAAAGTGCACAGTAGCATGATAAGATAACCCTGCCCACGTATCACTGTCCGGTGAGTTCTGTACTCATTGATTTGGAAGCTCAGATCTTAATTAGGCAATGTGGCGATTGTTGCTGGGGAGTGAGGTAAAGACTACATGTTTATCTCAGTTTCTTCTGTGCCTGCTCCAAGTATTCGGCATAATGATTCTTCACAGTAATTGCTGCATATATATCATCAATTGTGTTCTGTAAATTTACCAGTGATCGCATAGATGATGATAATCACTACGTCACTAAAAAAATGTAATAACACTAGCAGGTAACACCCACCTTTTTTAGTTTCTAGTATCATCTATATAAATTTGACTTTCAGTAAACTAAGATAATTGTAAAATATTGTACATATACTAAATATCCTGTTGGGTTAAGTTTAAAACTACAGAACATTATGTCAAACCCCAGAACAGAACAAAATTAGTAAACATATTATTATCGGGGCTTCTTTTAAAACCAAGTCCCACATCTTGCCCCCTCCCCCGCGTTTTTCCATTTCTCTTGTTGAATTATATATTTTGTTTTTCTTAAGTTGGATCTACTCAAACGCAACACTGTTGGTAACATGGTTGTCAACATGTTGGATAAAATATGCGAACATTGTTAGAAAGAAAGGTTAATCATCAAATAGTCTACACCAGTTAGCTTACATGACAATTTTCTGTTGGCGACAATGTTCCCAGCGCCAATGTTGAAAACAATCGTGGGATTTTTACACTATTGTTGATACACAGTTGCTAACACGTTACCGACAATTTTGTATTGGTGTGAATTCACTTTTCAGCTCAACTTTTGTTACTCCTAGAAAACATTACACAAACGTGTTATATAACGTATTAAAATACTGCATATCTATATAAGTATCTTTGTGTGTATTGACTGTACAGCATTATGTTTCAAATAGCTTTTCTTTGGCTATATTGAAGTAAGATTTGCAGCGAGTCATATAATTTTTAATTCTGTCGGTCTTGGTTACTGTATTTTTTCTGTGTACAAGTAGGCAACACAGCCTTTACATTCAGCATTTGCCATATCATTTTCTACCCAAATATCGCTTTAATGTTTTCATGTTTTTACAAGAGTTAGTTTCGTAAGTCTACCCAGATTTAGGATGAGTGCTTTCTAAAACATCTAAACTATCTCTTCAATCCTTCCTCAAATTTTGTTTTTTCTTAATTAGTTTTTTTTTATTCTCTTCGGCCTGCTTGATCGCATTTGTTGTATCAAGTCTTGAAAACTGTTAAAAAGTCTAGATTTCCGCTCTTCAGTTGGGGCAAATCTTCTTCTTAAGGGGATTTGATTTTTGGAGACAGAATTCATCCCACAAGGTCAAAGAAACTTACTTATTACGTAGAAATTCTGAAGAGTTTTAGCCTCATGAGTGACTTTACCTCGGCTCACATTGTGCGTTCTGTGTAACTTTTTTTCTTTACCAAAAACGGTATTACCCAGCTTGGTCACTCACCATAATCACCATACTTGGCTCCGAATGTTTTTAGGTTGTTTCCAAGAATCAAATCTCCCTTCAGAGGAAGAGGATTTGTCACCATTGAGGATATTTAAGAGAATGTAATGCAGTTCCAAAAGAGGAGTTCCGAAAATGCTTTAAGCAATGTCAGCAACGTTGGAATAAGTGTATAGCCCCTCAAAGTGACTACTTTGAAGGAGAACACTCATTTGGATGTATAAGTTCAGTAAGTTCAGTTGTGTTTGCAAAAAAAAAAAATACATTATACCTGTAGTCACACCTCGTGTGTATGTGTGTTACACAAGATATGCAGAATGTGCCTATTAACAATAAAAATACAACTAAATTAAGTAAAATTTCATTTCTTTCCAGGACCTGCCAAAATGGAGGCTGTAAGAAAAAGGCATAGCACGAGTAGCGAAGAATCTGATCCGTCCATTAAGACACCCAAGTTGTTGAAAGCAGGGGATGAGTCGGTACAATCTGGCGACAACACACCAGACGATGTTTTCAGTATATTGTACAATTTTGTGTCCCAGGCTGGAGAAGTAGTCCTCGCTGATGTCGTTAAAGTTCTCTATTCACAAAATTACATAAAATCTAGACGAGGAACTATGCCTCTCTTTGAGTATTGTGTTTCACAAAAGCATTGGAAAGACCAAAGGATCAGTGCAAAGTTTGGAAATGACAGACATTTGCTAACTTGTGATATAACACAACAAAGAAGGATTGAGGTAAATTTTGCCTTCAAAGTTATAGTTGAACTTTGTGGTAATGGTTTTGACTGGCTGACTCCAGGTTGTCGGAATCAGATAAAATTAGTTAAGGATTACAAGTACAAGATTTGCCTTAAGTATGGGTTATCTTACTTTGAACTTGCTTCTGAGGTGGAACGCTTTATGAAGATAGTTAGTTCTATCTATCATGAGGTTGGGCAGCAATTCAAAATAGATTTTAAAGAGAGTCTTGATATTATTTTTGATAAGGCGAAAGTAATTTCTAAGGATGAAGCCTCTTTCAAGCAAGTTGTGAATTCAAACGAAAATATTTTTTTAGAAAATAAAGATGTTTTTAAGTTAATCAAGGCTCAGAGAGAACTAAAAGAATACTTTCAACGCCTTAAAGTGGCTAACCCATTCACTTGGCTGGATAACATGTGGCACCAGAGATATGAAAAGGGGTCGATGGCCCCAATGGTTGTAGAATCAATTTACACACCTCTGAAAATTAGAGACACTGGAATAAAAATGGATGTAAAACAGTTGCTGACAACAACTAGAATAGGTCAGGAGGAGGCCATACCCTCAGTTTTATTACTCAACGGCCTGCATGGCTCGGGAAAAACATCTCTTTGTTATCATCTTATGGAGGACTGGTGTAAAGGCACTCGAAAAAATGACCACATTGAAAATTTTGATTTAGTGTTCCTCATTGAACATAGTAAAGTTGGATCCATACTTCTTAAAAACTTCATGAGGGAAAAGATGCTGAAAAAAACATGTGAGGAATTCGAAATAGAAGGAATCTTTCAATTCATGAAAAGGTTGGATGTACTCTTTATCATTGATGGTTATGATGAAGGTACAAAAGAAACTTGGACTATTGTGGAAGAGATTTTGGAAAAGTTCAGCAACAAACGTATTCTCTTGACTACTCGACCTGATTGCCTTGCAGACACCACAGCTCGCTTGCGCAATCAACCTGTTAATTTCCTGACTGTTGATATCGCAGAGCTTGATGATCCAGCGCAAACTAATATTGCCAAAGCGATATTTGAACATTGGATGGGAAATACAGGGGAACGAGAAAAGAAATTGAACGATTTTCTAGAATACCACCATCGGGGTGCAGGGAGAAAAATTTTAGATCACCTTAGATTTCCACTTACTGCTGCTCTTTATATAGCTCACTGGATATCACACGGAATGGAGGCTATGACTGGCACAGCACTACATGATGCTTTGTATGAATTAGGCATGAAGCAGTTGGGTCTTAGCATGGGCTTGCACGATCCAGATATTTTAGGAAAGTTGACAACTGAATTGCCATATTTGCTCGGAAGGTTTGCCTGGAAACTGCTTAAAACGAAACGGCACACTCTTGATGAAACAATGGAGAGTGAAATTGAAAGTTTCTCACGAACTATAAATGTTGATTGTGTTGAAATTGTGCTTCCTTTTCTAACTTGCACATTCAATCACTTCGCATGTCCTACAAAGAGGTGTTTTTCGTTTATGAATAGGCCACAACAATCATATTATGCTGCTAAATACTTGTGCAGTTGTATAGTAACTGGGAAAAGCAGAATCCAAGATTTGCAGATTGAAATTAATGATTGGAAAGAGTACCCTTACTTGCTTCTGTTCCTTATTGGGCACTTGAGGTCACAAAATGTGATGAACTTGACTTTGCAACAAATATTAAATATCATTCATACTTCCAATTTTAAAAAGGAGAGTTACAGCTATTGGTGGAACCTCTGTGTTGAGAGTCAAGGCCATAAAGTTGTACGCACTTTCATTGCAGAAACTTTACCCAAATTTCATTGGGTGTTGAACCAGGAAACTGTTGCCCCTGCACTCAAACTTCTAGGATCCTGTCCAGTGGAACTTAAGAGCATGAGTATTGACATTCCAAAGAATATTGATCCATATGATATCCCAGAATTCTTATCTCTAATGGAAAATCTTTCCACTGTATTGAAAGGCCGATATAACGAGGACAATCCTATTGAAGTGAAGCTACATCTTTGGCGGAATTGTGAAAATGAAGCACCTCAACCGTCAGATAAGTTTCTTCGTTCCCTAGTACCATGGGGCGTTTTGGTTAACTTTCCTGGTGAGTTTGGTGAACAAGAGAAAACAAGTAAAAAGTAGCATGTTAAATACATTGATAAAGTAGCAGTCTTTTAGTGAAAATGAAGACTAATAACGACCAGCAGCGTTTGCTCTATCAGTACCTCCGTGCAGGACCCAACTAATAATGAGCTTCCTTTGATTTGGCCCAAGTGAAAGCTTGGAGTAAACAGAGTATAGCTTTATGTTACTTTGCATTAGCTTTCATTGAATAGTGCACCAATTTTATGTCGCTTTACAGAAGCTTACACAGATTACTACACTAGTTTTGTTGTCTTACAGAAATCCAGACTACTAGCTTTATTGTACTTTACAAAAGCCTCTACCTGTTCTGTGTTAGGTTTATGTAACTACAGTATACAGCTTCCACTGATCACTAATTTTATAGTATTTTACAGACGGATGAGTAGCTTCCACAAAATGTAATTTTTATGGTATATCCCATGTTAGGTTAAGTTTGATTTGGTCAAGATAGATTAAGTTAGGTTGGGTCAATAGACGCTAAAGTGTAAATAACCTGGTAGACCAACTCCAGTTAGTACTATTTTTTTGGTTATCATTATTATTATATTAATGTACAGTACTGTATAAAATGATACCGATTCATGTTCAATGTAAGGAGTTTTTGTTGATAAAATCTTATACATTTATAGGTGTTCAGATAATTAGCGGATGAAATTTTTACCGGTACTTTTCAGTGCTCTTTAAGCATAACATGTTATTGTTTTTCTTGATTTTCTTACTAGAAGTTCTACCTTTACTGAATAATATACAGTACTTGAGATGTATATATTTTTTTTCAGTGTTAGAGATGTTAGTTTGTAGGATGATGTTAATATAGTAATGGAAAACTGACTTCAAGTGTGTTTATACTTCTTTGTAATGATACTCATTAAAGGGAAAGTTATTCCGTGTGGGTTTATTTGACATTTCTGTGTATTTTCCACTAAATTTGTGGCAACGACATACAGACCAATTATCCCTTGGATCTTTCGATGACTTGAGGTTAATTGGTGTCACTGAGGGTAGGCATGAGATAATCGTAATCACCATCATCGTCGCTTCACGGCCATTTTCCACGCATATATGCGTTAGCCGTGATTACCTGAAGGCAATGTGTCTTGCAGCTTCTCTCGTCAGGTTTTTTCTTATCTCTTAAATCATTACTCACAACCTCTCCCGTTGTCATTTTGGCCACCCCCCTAGCTCACCTGTCCTCCCTCCACAGTCAAACCCATGCAGCTCTTGACCCAATTACTTTTTTAAGCTAGGATTCCATTCAAGGTTATTATTATTTTTTTTTTACGGGAATTAGCCCACCCGGGCACAGGTCAAACGACCCACAACGGTGGCGAAAAAAAAGAACAGAAAAATTGAAAATAGAGAAGAAAGGGGTTATACTGTGTTAATCTACACCACGAAGATGCCAGAAAACCAGCTTTTTAAAGTGAGACATTGTATAAGTTTGGAAACACAGAAGAAAGCAGAGCATTCCACAGTTTGGCTGTGTGAGGAAAGAAGGAGGTACTATAACGGGTTATTCTCGTGTGACCGACATCCACAGAGAAATGGTGGGCACCGCGGGCAAGACGTGTGTTACGAGCCCACGGCCTTGCCGGCGGTATACAGGATGCCGAATCCACCGAACATTGCCCGTTAAAGTACCTGTAAAAGAGAGAGATGATCAGTGACGAAGAGGATAAATTAAACCAAAGAGTAATGAGATGGTGTGCCTTTGGTGCGTAATCCACGTCTCTGAGCCGATTAAGATGGTAGATATGCAAATAGCCTGATAAACAGAATCTCTGGTTTTGACTTTCAGGCTGTTATTGTCAAATACTCGAGCACAGACGTCCAAAGGGGCGGCTGCTGATGCATCAGTCTCATCTCGTCTACTGTATGTTGTTGCAGGAAAGAACTATTACCGAGGTAAGTAAAATGTTCTACTTGTTTGATAAGTTTTCCGTTGACTAGTAGTATGGTTACTATGTTACAATGAACTAAACGACCTGATTGGTTGGTAAACTAACGAGTGGCGAACAGGGTAAAATAAAGTATAGAGAAAATAAACGCAATACTTTACCATAAAATTATGTTGACTCAAAGAAAACGTAACTGGTGACACTAAGGTAACCGACCGGCGATCGACAGCGCAACAAATGATGTTTATTTAAGAAAATCTAAAAGGAATATAAAAGACTGTGATAAGGTGAGGAGTTAGGACTTACAAGACATAACCGGCTGTGTGTAGGTATTACTCCCATACCAGGGCTCAACAATTTTGGTTTTTTTATGAACAGCACTACTACCAGTTGTTTGATTTTGTTAATTTTTTCCACATGTTCTTATCATTAAAGTAAGTATTTTAAGAGGCGACATTTACTATAGAACCTGGTTATTGTTGTATTTTCAGGTAAATATTCGTTTAATGACTGTGGTTCCTGTTTGTTATGAGAATAGTTTTTTTGTATGTGTGTGTATTTAGGTGTGTTTTACTCAAACCTGGCTTAGATACACCACAAAACCCTATTCTCATAACAATTTCAACTTCCAAATCACCGTTGAAACTTGAAACCGAACCTAACCTAACGTCATGGTCGACACACCGTAGAATAAAGATGTTGCCTGAGAGTGGCTGACTGGGCGCGTCAAGAACATATCTGACCTGGTTTATTTTTAAAATATTTTTACTCATATCTCCGTTAATGCAAATTTGCTGAAGGAAAGAAATATATTCGTAATTTTTTTAATAATCCCTGAATAACCAAATATGATAATCTTGCCGCAGCCATTAAACGGATATTAACCCATTTTCAACCAATATATAGCCATTATGAGCCTGTCGAGCCAGTTGTACCCTCCACTACTAATTAAGGTATTGGTTCTAGGTTAGGTTAGGTTGGTTTTTAAGTTGAGCCATATTGGATGAAAATACAAATTTACCAGAACCTGACCTTAAAAATCAAAGAAACCTACTTAACCTTATTTAACTTTCTAGCTGGGAGCGAAACTCTCTGAGGTCAATGTTACTTGGTGCTACTATAGCGTACAGTCTACGAGATATTTAGGTGAAGTCAGGTTAGGTTAGATTAAGTCAGGTAAGTTAGGTCAAGTCAGGGGTATTATTTTAGTTTCGGTCTTCTTGGGAATCTTAGGAATTTAGGGGGTATTTTTGCAGTTTCAACCCCAACTCTGTTAGAGCAAACTTGTGGGGCGAAGGATGATATCTCAGTAACCACTCATTTGCGATGGAAATGAAGGTCAAATTCATATGAATCGGACCAAATACCGTGGGAAAACAAAAATTTATGGTTCAACTGTAGGTGGTGGGGCTGAAAATGTAAATTTACCATTTAGTTTAGGTTAGATATAGTTCCTGGGTTCAGTGGCTAGGTTAGGTTACATTAAATTAAATTAGATTAGATCAAATTCATTCAAAACACATCAAAAACCACCAGGAAAGCATTAGGATGACCAAAACTAAAATTTTACTAAGTTAGGTTAGGTTAGACTAAACATATCTTTGTATACTGCACGCTATAATAGCACCCATTACTATTTAGTCCGTCCATAATTTCGGAAACAACACATCACTATTCCACCATAAGTTTTGTTTCTATTGTATTTAGATATTGTCTTGTATTGAGGAAATCCGTTTTGGGGGAGAGTTAGGACATGTATAATGTAGCATGGTACTGTAATGTGATTCAGACCATCCACGTGCTACACCCTCCTCGTAAGTGACTCGGGCGGTTCAAGGGAGGCGGAGCCCCCCCAGTTAGGCTCGAGCAACAAAAATCATATTTACATCACTAATCTGCTTGTGGCTGGTTAGGTTAGGTTAGGTTGCTGTCAATTGACTCAGCCATGTCAATATTATCATTACAGTATTATCCACTCTCTGACTAAATAAACTATTTCAATATCATTATCAAGATCATGGGAGGGGGGGCAGAGAGTGGTGTTGGGGATCTCGGCTGCTCACTGTGAAATGTGTGTATTTAACCAAATGTCTAATGTTGATGCAGAATTTTTTCTTTTTTTTTATATTTATTAGTACATTAATATTTTTATTTATCCCTCACATTTACTGACACAGTTTAGCCTGGCAGTCTGGATGATTGTGAAGCTGAAATTTAATTAGATTATATAGTCATTCCTAGAAAAAAAAAGGACTGTATCAGTATACAGTAAGAGTTAAAAAAAACGACTTTAGTAAGATTTGTATTGGTAGCAAATAGGTACTGTACTGTACAGTATATGAACAGCATGATCAAAATATATGAATTGTGTAGGCCCACACAAGGGAACCTGTGTTACAACCTACTGACCGCTTGGTCTACGTGGGTAGATTTCATACAAACTTTGAATAATTCGTACAATTGACCAAAGACTGATCAAAATTTTTGGAGTATTTCTCACATGTGAAAAATGTACAAATTAACTGGTACTTCTAATAAGTGAAAGTCAAATTAGTGAGGTTTGAGTGTACATTATTTAATAGTAGGTTCAAATTTGAAGTTATTGATGTACGGTAATGTTTTTCTGTCATTCATACTTACAAGTGTAATGTATTTATATTTCAGGTACAGTATAGTGGAATAAATGGAACGCCCACGAAGAATTGTCCGTCCACCAGGTGCACTGAATGACTATTTAACAGCTAATGAAGCAGAAAGAAAAAGTGTAAGTGTTGAGGAAGAGGTTAGGGAAGACCAAAGAGAACAGGAGGAAATAAAAGAAGATGTAATTCAGACAGAAACAGACAAGAAGCTATTTTTGTCTCAACCATACAAGTGCGGAGAGTGTAAAGCTCGTTATAGAAGTAAAGTGGCACTTCTTCGTCATGCAGTTAAACACAGTGGTAAGGATGAACATCTTTTTCTACTTCCTAGTAATTAATAAACATTTAAATGACAAGCAATTACCAATACAGTACCTAAAGTCAGTACTGTACATACAATTATTTAATGAATGATAAGTCTGAACTATCATATATTGTATTGTGTTTTCAGGTGAGAAGCCTTTTGTATGTTCGGAGTGTGGGAAGGGACTCTCAAGTCAATGTGCCCTCTCAGAACATATGAATATTCACACAAACAACAGACCTCACAGGTATTCTTTTGATTCAGTATCTGTATGTAAGTTTACCCATTCGTTTTAAATAACCAGGTTCTTCTGTATGATGTCTTGTGCCATCAATACCATCACAGCACAGTGCATTGCTTTGCCAATTACTGCTCTTCTGAAGGTCATAAACTGAGGAGGAAAATTATTAGTATAAAAATATTAATATAATGAGTGCCTAATGCATATGTTATAACACTACAGTACGCACCAATATTCCAGGTGTGATGAATGTGGCTTAGAGAGTCGTCAGTTGAGTGTTCACCTGCGACATCTCTTAACTCACCAGTCCCATCCAGAACATTTGTATAGTTGCTCTGTGTGTGCAAAGACTTTCAAACAAAATGAGTACCTGCGGAAGCACATGCGGAAACACACAGGTGAGACAACGTAATTTGATTGTTGTGTAGATGTGAATACTTGTCATCAATTGGTTTGCTCTTTCTGACCCAGTAAAGATGTTCTAACCTTAGATTTCATTTAAGGATAGTTTATGACATAAGATGTGACATTCGAGCTTGTTTTTACTCCATTAGATGGGGCCTGTATAGTTTAATTAATGTCTGATGTAAGTGCTGTATTTGGAGTCTAAATTTTTGGAGGTATTGGGAAAAAAAAAAGAATCTTATCTCACAATTTGAATCTCCTCAATCACAGTAAATGTCATGAAGTCACTTTTAATCACACACCCACACACACACGTAAGTCGAAAATGCTTAAATAATACATAGAAAATCTAAAATGGGTGTCTCTTTTTCTTCTCAGCACCACAAAACTCTCACTTTTAAGCTTGCCAGCCATTTTAAAGTAAATTACAAACGAAAATTTTGTCAGTACACAGCGCAATCACTGACGTTGGGACTCGAAAATACGTAATTTGACAAAATTTTGGTACGACTGAGGCAGGTCATAAGTGCGGGTGGTCGTAAGTCGAGTAGGTCGTAAGTCGGGGAGGAGCTGTATTTAGAAGTTACTTGTGACAAGCTCTTTTTTTTCCTCAAAGCCTGGGAAGGGAAATTTTGTAAAAGTGCACACTTGGCATTATGATCATGTAAGCTGAGATAGACTTTGGGATTTCTAGTTATCGTTTCCTTGATCTTCCTTCTTTTCTGGTGATCAGTACTCTACTGCCAAACACATCACTGATAAAATTAAAGTTGGAATGATGGTATTCATAACTAATGAAACGTTTAAAAAATGTCTCGACTACCTTAAGTGTTTCAGTGATTCTAGTGCTGTTACTATAAATAACACAGAAGAGGCATAAAGACTACAAATCCAGTCCATCTGCATAAATATTCAATAATTACATACATGCTAGAGATCATGCTAAAGAAATTGAGGGATAGCCTTCCGTTGGCATCTTATCACCACAGAAATCAGTGTGTGGTTTATAGGCAAAAAATTCAGTCAATAGGGTCCTGAATCTGATGGTATATTGCATAAGACCATAAAGGAACTGGAGAGCCTTCATATACATCTTTATGAAAACACATTACTACCACTGTCAAATTTCTTTATGGTGTATTTCAGAAAATAAATAAAAAATTTGCAGTTAGGTGAATTTTTTATATTTTAGAAAAAGTGTATTCCCTATGGAGCTTGAGAATACAAGGTTATACTGTAGTCTGGTAAAGTGATGTACTGTACTGTAATTCTGTATTTTGTACAAAGAATTTGGTCCATAAAAATCATGACAATAATTAATTTGATTATTAAATTATTAAACTACACTTCAGTTTATACTCATACTTTCATCATGTGAGAAATACTCTTAATTCTTTTGCTACCACATTGTTATGTGTACTTTCAGGAGAAAAGCCATTTGTTTGTAAAGAATGTGGAAAGTCATTTACATGTAAGAGTGAACTGAACCGTCACAGCAAGCGGCATTCCTCTGAAAGGCCACATATGTGCTCAGATTGTGGCCAGAGTTTTAAGATGAGACATAATCTTCGCAAACACCTCAAAGCTCATTCTGGTACACAACAATGGAAATGTCTACTCTGCTCATCCATTTTTTCAAAGCCAAAATTACTGGAGGTGAGTTTGTTTCTTCTGTTTCTGCACATAGTGTTTCAAGTTATTGTATTACTCATTTCTTGAAATTTAGTCCTGATTCTTTCAGATTCCTGACTCATCCATTTATCTGGACCCACCATGCATTAAATATACCTTTGTTCCTTGACCTCCACTGATGATATAACTGTACAAGCTTTGTGGATATCCCTTGATAGACAGATTGTCTCAACAGTACAGAGCCACCTTATTTTGCTCCCTGAGAACAGAGGCAATATTAAGTTGTAGCAACTTTTTTTTAACCTTAATTATCACATTTCATTGATTTCCAAAGAAAAGGGACACCAAATGATATGGATGTCACTATTCATGGCTACAGAGACTTGAAAAGTGAAAGTGGGTTCCGTGGGACACTGTGAGTACAACACACTGTTAACTAAGACTTTGGTACACAAGGAGGCAGCATGGCTGGTAATACACTTGATCACATCCACTTCCCCAAGTTGTAAACTTAGGTATTCATTTAGCTGGGTGAACTGGGAGTGCCTGGGAATCAAACTACTGACCTCTAGAACAGGAGGCAAGTGCTATATCCACTTGACTTAAGGGCTTTCAAATCCAGTACTCGTCCTGACAGATCCACATTATCTGTTTCAAATTAATCAGAAATTGCCATTCTAGAAATCAACTTGCCATTATGGCTATGACCATGTCAATTCTCTCGCTGATTCCACATAGGAAGATCAAATTTGTGGATTGCTGTATTTTGCATTCTTAATGCTTCAACAGGATTAAGATAGTTAACTAATATTCTATACCCGGTTGACATTTTAAAGAGTTATACTACTATTTTGTAACAATAGCCATGATTCAGTAACGTCACAAGGATTTTTAATTTTTTTAATTTTTTTTCAATGCTGTAGTATATGAAAATATTAAGTCTAAATCAATACTGACATTATTTGAGGTCTGAGGGGCCCATAAACCATACATAACACCAGGGGTCAGAGATGTCTCTCCTGGGAGAGACCTGACCTCTGTGAAGTTGTAGTAGTTACAGGCTGGATGACCAAAATCTGCAGCAGTCAATTTATAACCTGAAAACAGTTGCTGTCACATTCCTCCTGGGCAGAAATTGCATATGTGGGTCTACTAGTGTAGGGTTCAGCTTTCCAAATGACAGCTTAAATAATCCTTTCTCCCAGGACAGGACTTGTTGAACTATACTGTAGCTGGTAGTAAAATTTCTCTCCAAAATATGTGTACCATTTCCACAGTTGCATATTTATCTATGGTACGGGGATATTCTCTTCAATGTATTTTGGTATTAGAAAGTCTAATTTCATACCTTGCTGTATGTATTTATCAAATCTGAGTTCCATATTTCACAGACTGTACTTTGTTATATGAAGATTAATGTATTTAAAATTTTTTCACAGGCTCATAGGAAGACACACCTAGAAACAGTTCAACACCTACAAGTCAACAGACCAGATGATAACACACTAATTGTCTCTGCTGAGGGGGATGATCGAAGGAAGCTTCCAACAGTCCACAATGTTCTGCTCCCTAGGGATAATTTAGGATTATATGGTTCTGATATTAATGTACAAAAAAAGTTTTTAAGGATAAATGACACAACCCTGCCCCTAGAACTAATACTAAATTCTGTTGGAAAAGGAAATGCTATTAAAATAAAGATTATTGATAAGCCTGCACAGCCAAGACCAGAAACATTCTCTACATGTGAAAATATTGTTGAATTGGTTGATGAGGACACACAGAAACAAGAAAGCTTCAGTTTTTCAAAAGATAACAACAGCAAAGTTGGCAACATGAGATCAGAGTCAACTGATGAAGGTAAGATTTTACTCACACACACACACACACACACACACACACACACATACACACACACACACACACACACACACACACACACACACACACACTTTGTATAGTTCCAACAAATGATTTACACACAATGTACTCACAGTGAAAATACTGTTTTGTATGTTTCACTTCAACAAATTATTCAGTGTAAATGTACCTGTACTATATAAATTACTTGAAATAAATAATTGAACCATGTGTTCCACACAAAATGAAAGAACACTTAAAGACAAGTATTTGTTCAATGAAACACAAGAGTGCAATGCAAACTACAGTACTGTAGGTGGGAGTGGAGGATTCACACACATGAACACTCATGTACAGTTCAATTAATTATTCATATGCAAATGAGGGTGCCACTTCTTGAATATAAACATATTGCATAATAATTATATTGGATTAAATAGAATGCAATGTATTATTGAATCCTGCCTTTGCATCACATGATAGCTAAATATTAATAAAAATTGATGAAGTTATCAATTATGGAATGCAAAGCTCATTCAGAATGGTTACAAATTGGGTAGAATTTGCTGGTCTCATTTTAATTCTCATACTGTACTTGTACTAATGTATGGCATATATGGTTAACCAATTTTAAATCTACACCAAAGCATACAGTACTTTCCAGTGAACTTCTTTGATGAGGACCATAATTCTGATGATTTTATGCCTCAGGCTGATTGCTGATTTTTATGTTTTACTTGCATGTTTTTAAAGGGGGCTACAAAAAGTAATTAAGTGTCATCCATGTGGAAAGAAGTTTGGAATTGACCTTTAATAATTACAGTATTTGAAGTATTTCCTGCTTTTAACAAAGTTGTTTAATGATGGGCTCTGTTAGTTTGTATATTGACCAGGTTTTGCTTTCAGAGCATTCCTCAAAAACTGGTTCTGATGATTCATTACTGTATATATTTTTATACAAATTATCCTCGAGGTATGGTGATATAGTTTGCTTAAAAGGATAATCTGGTTTCATTATCATTTCCATGACCATGTCATTCATATATGGGATGTAGATGACTGTTTCTTCTCATTTTCATTTCAGGAGGCAGTGTTCCTAGTGTAAATCATGAAGCCGTACAAGTGGCCAGTGTATTGAGTATTCCTGATAGCATATTGAGCCACTGTCTTTCCAAACATTATGTTCGAATCAACCCAGCCTGCTCAGACTATCGCTGCTGGCTAACAACATTAACCTCACTTTGTCAACAACTTTGTCCACCATATGATCTTGAGGTAAGGAAGTGAGATGCAGGTGAATACCTTGTGCATGCTTAACTTTGGTAGAATATTAATCCAGAAATTTTAGATACGGGCACTGCATTTTCTTTTGATGGCTATTCTGTTATGTCAGGAATAAGTTTTTTTTTTTTTTATCTACTGTGGTCATCTTTCTGTATAAATATTAAGACTTTAAATATTGAATAGGTTTTTTCATGACAAGAAAACTGTGCAAAGGTTAACAGTTGTTGGGTACGTGGTCATAGTTGAGTCTAGGGTTTGGATGATATTAGCTTAAACTACTAAAATCATAAGAAAATTTTAACATTGCTTATAAAGGCTGATGATCCTTCATCCAAAAGTCTTGGGGAACAATTGCATATCAGTTTTCAGATATTTTCGATTTTGGGATGTCTAGGCCTTCTTATTGTACATTATACATCCACATCGTATTTACTACACATCATAACCAGTAGACCGTACTTCCACATCATTTCCACTAAACATCTATATCATCTTCACTAAACATCTACATCATCTCCACTACACACCCTCATAATCTTCACTACACGACCACATTGTATCCTCTACACATTCACTTCCTTAAAAAAAATAATTTGGATAAAACAACCTTGTTTATTATAAAAAATATACAGTACTGTATTGTCTTTAATGGGGATACTGTACAGTGGTTTAATCAGATTTGATATAGGCCTAAAGAGAGCTAATAGGTATGACGTGACAGTTGATGTGTAGACGTGCTGGAGGGGGTGGGACTGGCCTTGCCTCGTTTGCCAGTTTGTTTTCATTTATTATTATATTCTCGTATGGTTAGCCTATTATAGTGTATGTTTCATCATAAATAATATAACATATAGTAATAATAATAATAATAATAATTAACGGTTTATTGAAAGAGCTTGGCAGCCAGAAGGCTGAAAATATACAGTTACATATTTGGGGAATGGGTTTCGAATTACAAATAATATACAAGTAACATAAGTGATACAAATAAGATATATAATAACTAGATTGGGAAAAGCTCAAACTACAGTGCATTTCAACATAGTGACAGTGCATGAAGTAGTATTTAGTGGGATCTCAGGTGGTAGTAGGAATGTGTGTGTGTGTGTGGTAAAAGTCCAGACAATCGGCAAGTCTGGACCCCCTTTCCCTCCAAATTTTCCAGACTTTCAAGGGTTTACTGTCCAGTATATTTGGGTGCCTCCAAATACCTAGCCACACCTCCAAAGATGTGTTCTCGATACCCTCACGAGTCATCACTTCTACTTCCCAACTCTCGTCATAGGATAGCCCAAAGATTTTATATCGGATTAAGGTCACATCCCCTACTCGGCCAGTCAATAACCTCTACTTCTAGGTGCACCTGAAACCACTCCCTCACTATCCTGCCGGTGTGTATTGGGCTTCGGTCTTGCACTAACTTGATTGTGTTGGATGCAGGGATGGCCATGGCTTGCACCGAAGACAGAAAGACATCTTCCAGAATTCATATACTGTCCAGTACTGTATACTGTACTGTACTCATTACTGTCGAGCGGTCCCTCAATTCTGACGAGTTCACCAGGGCCGTGAGCCCTCATCCATCCCCAGACCACTGCAGTGACTTGTCCACATGATTTCATCCCTGTGATGTATTGAGGGAGTTACCTGGTGTTCCTTGCACCTGCTGCTACAAATTTAAATGTTTTTCATCTGTTAAAATCATGGTCTTCCAATAGTCAGGGTCAACTGGACTTATAAAGGAAATTAATTATTGTATAATTATCTTTGAGACCACTGTTTATAAATTGTTAATCATTCTTTTTTAGGTGTGCAAGCACCTCAGTCATATGACTTCAGCTCTCCAGTTCTCTCTCATACAAGAACCAGGCTCAACTCTTCATCCTAAATCAACAGATTTTACAACATCTGAGTCAGATATGGTGTCCAGTGTGTGGCCCTGCCAGGATCGTTCTCAATATCAGTTTATTTATAAGCAGTATATGATGCTAATGGAAACATTTCAGAGCCATTTTAATCATCATGCCAATGATCTTCATTAGATCATAAAAAAACTATGCCTACTTAAGTTTTTCTCCATATACAGTCTGTCAGTTCTTAATGTTGTGTTGCTATGTTGTTTGGGACATGTTAATCTCTTACCAAGATAATATATTAAATTGATAAATTTTTATATTACATAGACACTAGGCTGTGCAGGTTACCAGTCCAGGTTGTATCCAGATAAGTGATATTTCATGTTCTTGTTCCTGGCACTTGTCTGGTGAACAAGTTAATATTTTGAGAGGAAAATACCCAGACAGGAATTTGTCAGGTGCCAAGTGACCCCACTTCCCTGTATACATGGTTAACCAGTGTGTGTGTGTTTGTGCGTGTGCACTTAACCTGACACCATTTCGTGATGGCACATCCGAGTTGATCCCTGACCTTTCTGTTCCCATAATGACCTAACCTGCTAAAAAAAGCCCAGGTGCAAAGGAAGCAAAGAAAATTGGCTGGATTAGGGTGAAGGGCAATTAGATAGACCCGAGTGGTTTAAGAGTTGATAGACACAATACATTTGGATGTTTTAAGATTTATTTAACTTTTCCCATAAAAAAAAAACAAGTAAATTTCCTCCAAAATTTGTCAGGGCAAGTAAATTGTTCCACATAATCTGCTCAGCCTAATACCGACATCATTTCTTATGCATAAGCAACCCATCCATGTAAGAATATTAATGTACTGGTAATAGCTTTTTATATTATATCACAAGAAAATTAATGTTTTAGTTTAACATGGACACTTAACCTGGATTATGTTTATGTAATTTGTTGATGAATAAATGTTTTATAGATTAATAAACCATCAACTTAATCACATTTTCTTACATACACAAGAGGTAATTGGTGCCCTCTTGCAGGATCCAGGGGCAGGGTTCTTAGGCGAGATGTGTAGAGGCGCACCAAAAGCAGAAGGGTTTTGGCAAGTAGGCCCTATTGTACCAATAACCTAGTCAACGATTATCAGTATACACTACATGTATTAACAAGCTGCATATATGGGTTTAGAAGTTTTACTAATATTTTTGAGGGGTTCAAATTTATGCATTTCCGGTGAATGGTAGCTACCCAGTACATGCTCACAGTATGCTAACCTTACCAGTAAGCTCCATTATCCTGGGCTTACCTGTCATACCCCTAGATTCTTTCTTTATGTTGCTACATGAAAAGCAGAGCCTCATTCACTATACTGTATATACTGCTTTAAATCTAAAAATACCTCGTGCAAATGAAGATTTACAGATGATTTTCCTTTCATTTGCATCTGTTAACATCCCTGGTGGCATTGTTGCCAAGTTAAGCTCATCACTGTAGCCACATCCCCATAGCTCTCCCTCTCACTACCAGGTAGAGCTGTGAGCTATGTTATGGTTAATTTTCAACCCATACCTTCAGGTAGACATACTTAATTTCCTTCTTTTTTTTCAGTTACTTGCACACAATCCTACATACAGAATGTGCAAAACCCCCAAAAATTAATTATTGCAAGGTTGAAATATATAAAGGGATTAAATATTTCTTTGTGTGCAACAGTTAGCATGCTTAGCAAGTGATCCTGAGACTCATATGTAAGGCGATTCATAATTAGTGTGTTCATAAGCTCCAGTAAACTACCGGTATGTTGGATTTGCTCTTGAGTTTGTTTGATTAGAAGAAAAAAATGCCTGACCTCTTTTTCAATACTGGTATTACTGATTAAGTGATGGAATATCAAGGCAATATAAACCAATCAAACCTAGAGCATGATTCCCCAAGGATGGTCAATTGAGATTCTGGTAGTACCGGCAAATTTCCAATACAGTACTGACAGATGTACTTGGTTATAAAGGTCAACATGGATAAAATAGTTCCCCATTGGATAAATACATCGGTTATGAGTGGGCAGAACAACGGCTTTAAGCTAATTTGTTGATCAAATAAATTCTGTACTGGAAAAATATCGTGCATGTGTACTGTACACTATATTTCAGTCACTGTAACAGAATTATAGGTTCACTTACATTTCTTTTAAGTAACTGATTACCTTCAATAATAAACTCGTAAATTAATTACCTTGACATTAGGGAGCATAATAACAGATTATTTGTACATCAGCCATCAAGAAGTACCTGTATCAAGCTATGAGCAAGAACAATTTTGCATTCTTAGAAATATATTTCATACACTACACATATTCTCCATTGAGATTATAAATCCTAAAATATCATCTGGTCAACAATATACTTCAGATTCCTTATCTTAAAGTAGCCTTCTTCTGCCAATACATACCTGTTTTTGAAGACTCAAAAACAAGAAGCTAGTTTACAATGTTTTTTCTATAATGCACTTTTTTTTAATTACTGCTTAAAATCATTATTTTTCATGTGATTCCAATGTGTTAGGTGCTTTGGATGTGATTGTTTCACACTCAGTGAGTACCTCTCTCTTAAAACAGCTGCTAGGAAAGCTGGCAATGCTATCAGGGAGGCTTTGCAAATACCAATTCTTCCCAGGCAGACTGGACGAGTTTGTTTGTTTCCACTTAGAGCCCTCCAAGGAGGTCTAACAAACTATACCTAAATATGGTTTGGGAAGGTTAGGTTAGGTTAGGTTAAATAGGTTTAAGTTCTTTAGGCAACTGCTGAGGTTAATCATATATAGTCTGTTCCTGCACAGTACTACACTTATCTAAATGACTGTTATATATATATATATATATATATATATATATATATATATATATATATATATATATATATATATATATATATATATATATATATATATATGCTGATAACCACAAGGAAAGAAGAAAACACGAAGTTCCCAAGCGCTTTCGTGTAATTCACATCTTCAGGGGTGAGTACAGACTAAGGAGTAATACTTGACAAGGCTAATATATACAGTAGAGGAGAGTGAGATCAAGTCCCTAGGGGACAGCAGGTGTCCACAATGTTCCGGTCATAAGGCAGTGACCTTTACTAATCTTCTTAATCAAAGAAAAAGTGACCATGCCATCTCTAAGCACAGCAGCTGTCCGTAGTCAGATCATTGGGTAATATGACCCCTGAAGATGTGGATTACACGAAAGCGCCTGGGAACTTCATGTTTTCTTGTTTCCTTGAGGGTATATATATATATATATATATATATATATATATATATATATATATATATATATATATATATATATATATATATATATATATATATATATATATATATATATATATATATATATATATATACAGTGAACCTTCACTTTACGCGGTTAATTCAACCCACGGCGGCCCGCGTAAAGTGAACAACATAACATATGGGATTAATTAAAATAGAGACCGGGCCGACCCCGAAACTCCACTTTTTCAGACACAATACCTACGTTGTAGTAAAAATGACTTCTTAATTTTATGATGGTATGCACACACAATTAATAATTAAGAGAAATATCAATAATATTAGGTTTTTTAACACTTACATTAGTAGAAAAGATCGCTGGTTCCGAGGCAGAGGGCAGATTATTGGCCCTCACCTGTATCACTTGTATCAATTGTATCACTATCCACCACAGAGGCTTGCAGGGCCTCTTTGTCAAACCCCTCAAAGTCCATATAAGTCCATATTCTCACTATAATTATCACTATCACTGACTTGGGCCGGCTGTGGTGGGTGGCGGGTGAAGAACTTGGTAATGTTTTGATGACTGGGCGACCTTGTGCGCATCGTGCCCGCGCCGCTTCCCGCATATATGAGTAGATGAACCGCGTTAAGTGAAAGTTCGGTTCTGGCGAGGCACCGCGTATATGAGAAATCCCGTTAAGTGAAACCGCGTTAAGTGAAACCGCGTTAAGCCTAATATTAAATGCTATTTTCTATATAAATAATGTACCATAATATATACTGTACATAGTTAACATACATAATACAATACATGTGATTAAAACCTGAGATGATTAAGCTTGAAGGAAACTCATTGTTATCAAAGTAATGGAAACTATTTTCTGAATTTTTGGTAGCAATTTGCAAATGTGTTATAGTATTGGCATTAACAAATGGGTTAATTAAGAACAGCATTTCTGATTGAGGATTACAATAAAAAAAAACATGGGTGGAATATTGCAGTTATTGAGTTAAGTTTCTGCTTAACGCTTATGTTTGGCACACCATTTTGAGCACTACATTGGTTGTAGCCATGCGATATGCTCTCCACACACACTATTCATTCATTACTGCTTCTTCCTGGCCACTAATGATCGAATCTTGCACCACAGTAGTTGTAGGAAGCCCCCACGTTGTTCCTTAGGCAGCTTCCACATACCCAGCTGCTTCTTCTCAGCATATTCCTGAGCTTGGAGAAGTCGCTTGTAGTGTTTGATGTAACAAGGGTCGTGATGCAGCTCTAGGTCCATGGGTGCTGTTAGGGCCAGCCCCTCACGCACCAGTTGTTCATTAATACTTCTGGAGAACAACTGTAACAAACAAGAATCACATAACTAATAAACTAACACATTAAAATGTGTAGTTTATTTAAATCATACACATTAATGAATGTAGATCACCAAACACATGCACATTATGTAGATTAACTTAACATTTAACTTAACACACACTAAAAATATTTTGTAAATCACCAAAGACAAAAACATTGTGTACATCACCAAAAACAACCACAATGTGTGTGTGTACATCACCTAACACATACACATTGTATACATCACCTAACACACACATTGTGTACATTCTGTTGGTCACCTAACGCGCATTTTATGTAGGTTAATTAATAGATGTAAAATGTATAAATTGGTTGTTAGCACCTTTTCACCATAATCATCATAGGGTGCAGGTTGGAACCGAACCAGAGATAACTGGGAAGCACAAATCTACCTTGGCTGGCTTGACAAGGGAGACGAGAGTGTTGTCATCAGTGTTGTGGGAGATGAGGGTGAACCAGGTCCTGCGTCTCAGCAGGTGGGCCCTGACATGTGCCACACCTGCACCTGTCACCTGTAACACAATAACCTGCAATTAGCACCACCAATTAACCTGTTACTATCTCACCAGGGGAGAATTATCCATTTTATATCCCAAAAGCTTAAGGGGATTAAGAAATTTTTTTGATATGGCAATAAAACACATATGACAAGAACTCTGCCATAAGACCTCTTTTAAAGTTTAGAGCATTCAATTCTTTTAATGTGTGAATTCAATACAGTATTCTATGACTTTAAATAACATGGACCTTTACCTCAGTGGTTTGGGACTTTAATCTATACTGTACATCTACTGTACTGTCAGTTTATCAACATAACTTCATTCTATAGAGGGATGAAAAGGATTATGAAACTTATAGGGAAATATATAAACATGCATTTTTAGAAAAGTGTAATTCAACTTGTTGAAATGTCACACCATTTATCCTCAAGGGGCATCAACTGTTCATCAAGCAGTTAGCAACCAAAGTGTGTCCTGGGAAGGAAGTACTGTATACGTTACAGTACCTCAACATCTGCCAACTGGAGAGGCAACAGGTTATCACTCTTCTGCCATTGTAGAGGGATGACAGGTGCATGCTCCACCTGGTGGTAGAGAGGGTACCCAAATACTTGTAATACAAAGTCTATATATGATAACAATGAATACTGAATTGATATGACGGAAAGATTCATATTATGAAATGTTGACAAAAAATAATATTTAAGCTAAGTATCATATTTTACAAAGAAGACACTAAGGGTTACACCTTTAGAAAGAGTGGACGGAGGTCTTCATCATAGTATATCCTAGTAACATCAGGATCAATGTCGTTCTCCCATGGGTGGAGCTCCCCAGCACCCTCGTATATCCCCCTATTCCCCTCACTTAAGCTCTTGGGTCCTTGCAACCTCAAGTTTTCTCTTGTTGTGGCTTCAGCAACATTAGATGGGGATGATTTGGATCCATTTTTGATGTGTGGTAACACACTATGTTTATCAGGTGGTAGAAGTGCAGGCATGGGTGGTGTGGCACCCACCCATCTCACATGCCCGTGAAGTCTCACATGCTTCGTTATAAATTCCTTTGGGATGTCCTGGATGTGCACAAACTTTGTGAACTGAAACAATGGGCAAGATAATCTTTTAAGTAATAGTGATGCAAATGCTCAAGACACATACATTTTAAAACATCACCTCTCTTTATATCTATTTGTGTATCTATGCACCATTTTCTCACACTATAACCAATGAACATACACACACACACACACACACACCTACTCATCTCAAACAAAAACACAAGAGATTTACAAACACCCAAATCAAAATAAATATCTTACTGTATTAAACTTATAAAACCAAGTACAGTACAGTATATGCAAATGCATCCTCAAACATCCCTTGAACACAAATACAAACATAAATCCAACAAATGTAGATATGCATGTACATAAAGCCAAGTTGGATTCTCATGATTTGATGCAATAGTCCTTGATATAAGTCTCTTGGGAAGGTAAAATATTTCCCATAGATTATCTTAACTACTGTATATTGTATGAGAAAATTCCTAATTACAGATGAGTATCTTAATGTAATTCATCGTGTATCGTGGAATTGGGAACACAAAACTCTGGTGGGCAGATGAGATAGTCAGGGGTAGTGGGCAAGGAAAGGAGGGATGGTGGGCAAGATAGGGTAGTGAGGTTTGGTGGGCAAGATTGTGATGGGTGGTGGACAGGGTTGTGGTGTGTGGTTTACAGGGTTGTTATGGGTGGTGGACACTGGACAGGGTTGTGATGGGTGGTGGACAGGGTTGTTGTGCATGATGGACAGGGTTGTCATGGGTGGTAGACAGGGTTGGTCATGTCGTTTCCTTGGGTACTGAAGGTGGCCCACTTTCATTAAACAGCTATACTCATTAAGACATATTAACAGACACCTTTTTTAACATATGTACTTATTGGCAGATAATTAGTATGGGAGCTGCACTTATGAATACAGTACACACTCATTAACAGATGCACTCTTTTATAAGATGCAGTAAGGCAGAGTTACACTGACCGCTCGAGCACTGTGCAGCACTAGCAGAACGCCTGCTGCCCCGCCCACGTAGATACAATACTGTAAAATAAGTCATTGATTTTAGTTTCTTATTAATGAATATATACTGTACTAAATTTGTAAATTACATGATGCTATTAGTTTTGCTCTCCTGTTAACCTTCATCTTACTATAAAAAATAAATTATAAAGATTATTTAACAAAGTACTAATTAGGCCTATGAAGAAATGTGCAGTACAGTACATAGAATTATAATTGATAAGAAAATCATGATACCTCAAGTTATGAAGCTTGTTTGTATAACACCTTTTAATTAAACTGAACACTATCCATAAGCATAATACAATACATGCACAGAGGCAGAGATACCCACACACACACACACAGTGACACACACACACACACACACACTTTTCAAATCTGTTTCCTCACTCTTGAAGGATGGCTAGAATCAAAAGCAGCACAGGCTCTCCTTCATTAGCTGCTATTCATTCATTCTTACTGATTTAACACAATATAGTGCTAATGTTGTAGTGAACACAGTGCTAGTTTTATAGTGAACAATAGTGCTAATGTTGTAATAAATATGTAGTGTCAGTGCTGCTGTGAACAACTGAACTTGTCTAGTGTTGGAATCAACATGTAGTTCTAATGTTGCAGTGAACATAAGGGGGCTAATGGTGATGTAAACATGTAGTGCTAGTTTTATCATGAACAGGTAATGCTAGTACACTACTGTATATAGTCAACATGTAATGCTATTTTTATAGCGATGTTAACATGTAGTTGTAGTGTTATACTGTAGTGAGAATCATGAACATACAATGATAGAAATGTAGTGAACATACAGCGTGTTGTAGTATTCATTTACTGTACTGCCAATTTTGTTGAGAACATTTAGTACTAGAGTTGCCTTAATCATGTGTTGCTATTGTTGATGTGATGTAGTTGTGATGTTGCCAGGTTTCAGAGTTGTGGGGGTCTAGACAAACAACCGGTGGTGGCCCCTGCCATCCTTTTTTTATTACACAATCAAAAAAACAAACGTAACTACATAGTAAATACGTAATTTTATTCATGTAATTTTACTTTGGGTTTATGGCATTACATACAGGACTGTCAGGACATGGTGAGAGGATAAAAGAAAAAGCAAAGTAACAGAGACGTGATCAAGCGGCTAACGAGCCGCTCAGTGGTGAAGAGGATACAAGTAAAAAAGTATGACAAAAACAACAACAATTTACATAAATACTGTAATTTTTTACCCTCACTTTCTCCTATTTCTAGTCGCGCTAATGGATTATCCCCCAAAGGTTGTTACGTGTGCAACGTCAGAGCACAACAATGTTGTGACAAATATCTCAGCTGCATTCATGGCAGGTGTCGGCTGATAACATGTTTCCGTATAAAACACTACTTTCTACTAATACATATGCTTAGATAAACTTTTCCCCCAAGAAACCGTACATAAGTAACAGTTTAGGACGCTTTTTCCAGCACTACACTTTATCAATTTTATGGTTAAAATAGGATTTCTCTATGGATGATGTTGAGATAATTTTATTGACTTTAACATTAATATCAATAACTTAGTACATGAAAGTGATATAGCGGAAACGCGGGTATCTCTCATCAATATGTCAAGGTTTGAGTCCTGCCTAGCTCCCACACATGTGAGAAGGGTATTATACAGTATGACCCTACTAAACACCACAAGTTTCCCGGAGTCCTGTTTCCTCCTGTAAAAACACTGGTTACATCCGATAGACCAACAGCTAGTAAGCTGAAAAGTGGTGGTGATAAATATCTATATATGCAACTTATTGGCAAGTTATTCTAACTGCATCCATGCTATAAAATTACCCTCATTGAATCATGCCATTAAAAAGATATCTGCACAATTGTTTCCAATTCGCTTTCTTTTTTTTTCAAGTTGATCTTCTCGACCTGTAATTTATGAAAACCTCATTCCTCTGTGCATAAAAAGTGCCTGAATGCTCAGACTATGCAAAATTGTGCTCTAATTTTTTCGATTACGTGTTTCACTTAATTACTCACTCGCATTCACCATGTTTCTTTTGACGCGATACACACTGATATGGTGGACGAATTTAATTTTATACTGAATTATAAACAAAAATTATCGAAATTTCTTAACCTACAAATGCAGGCAAAGGGTAAACAGGAAAACAAGAAGTGTATGTTGCTGTGAACATATAGACTGCGTGTACCAACTTGGGCCCGGCTCATTGCACATGCGTTCCATAACTATATTGTGGAGTATGGGATTGTTTGGTTCCACTCAGGATGGGATGGAGAAAGGAAACTCACAATGTGCTCTTTGTATACATGTTGTATTGGATGTACAATGCAGCTTGGTGCGGGGAAGTGACAGCATGGTTACAAGCGTGATGTAGAGAGAGCTGGTTGGTGAGGGTGCTCAGAGGAGGACAGCTTGTGGGTCGCCATGCTCGCCGGCGGGAGCGAGGGCCGCCAGGCAGCGGCGGAGGAGGTGGTGTTGCTTGCTGCGGCTGTAGCTAGAAGAAGAGGGAGGGCACCACGAGGTCAGGTCTTAAATAGCGGGGGTAGGCGTGGCTTAGTAGTTGACCTCCATGATGTATGGCGGCGCTGGTTGACCCAGACCACGAGGCATACACTGGGGAATTCACGGGGTCGGCTACTCAGCGACAAACAGCGTTTGTAGGGGAGAAATCCACTACAATACTCCCCCCTTCCCTCCAGGCGGTGTAGGAGACTTGTTGTCTGCAGGGTTGCATGGCACATGTGAGGCAGAACGGGCGGTGCATGCCACAGGTGAGCATAACGGCGAGGGCGTGGATGAGCCGGCCGCTAGAGGAGACAACTGTCTAGATACACAATATCTGTGGGAGTAGAGAGGGAGAAAAAGGATGTGTGGAGGCGATGAATGTTGTTTCTTCCCTCACAGCAGGTACAGAGTCGTCAGATGCGCCTGCTGGGGTGTGTGGGCCTGGGTCAGGAGCAGGGGCTGCGTCAGCAGAAGCGGATGAGGGCTCGTGACGGCAGCTGGGTCCACGACAGCAGCAGGGTGCAGGACAGTAGCAGGGGATACCTGAGGGAGAAAAGAGGGGTGTGTGGGTCTGCACTCAGGCGCATGGGCCGCATCGGGAGCAGGGGCTGCATCAGGAGGAGCGACAGGAGGTACTGCTGGGCCGGGGGCGGAGTCTGAGGCAGGACGGGTGTGCTGGGGTTGGTAGGACGTGGTGCTTGGGGCAGGAAGAGGAGCTGGTGTCTGCTTAGAGAAGCAGTGCTGCTCTAGGGTGTCTAACCTGCGGTGTAGAGACAGTAGCTGTAGAGCCGATGAGAGCTGCTTCTGGGTGGATAAGCCAGTCTTCCATGCTGCTTGAAGACTGGGAGCGTGATCTGTTTCTCCTCCATCCTGTGTGAGTGCGAATCTCCGGGGGTCACCATTTGTGGGGTATGGGATTGTTTGGTTCCACTCAGGATGGGATGGAGAAAGGAAACTCACAATGTGCTCTCTGTGTCCATGTTGTATTGGATGTGGCAGCGTGGTTACAAGCGTGATGTAGAGAGAGCTGGTTGGTGAGGGTGCTCAGAGGAGGACAGCTTGTGGGTCGCCATGCTGGCCGGCGGGAGCAAGGGCCGCCAGGCAGCGGCGGAGGAGGTGGTGTTGCTTGCTGCGGCTGTAGCTAGAAGAAGAGGGAGGGCACCACGAGGTCAGGTCTTAAATAGCGGGGGTAGGCGTGGCTTAGTAGTTGACCTCCGTGATGTATGGCGGCGCTGGTTGACCCAGACCACGAGGCATACACTGGGGAATTCACGGGGTCGGTTACTCAGCGACAAACAGCGTTTGTAGGGGAGAAATCCACTACAATATCATACCAAGGTATCAATAAACCCCAGGCGTAGGAAGGATGCTGAACCTCAACACAGAGTATGCACACTTGGCTGTTTATTAGGTTTTATTGAGAACTAAACTCCGTCGATGGCCACATTCCAGAAAAAAATAATACAAAGAACGCGCAACACAATTTCCTTAACTAACACAATAAAACACGTTCATTGTTGATATATTATTTCCTGTAAGACAGGGTCACTGGGATGAGTACCAAAGTTTACTGTATATAGTCCTTGGTGAGACTGCCTCTTGATAACACGTGTGTTGCCAAAATAAACACGTTCCAAAGTTATTGTTTCTCATAAATATATTTAAATTAATTTAACATGTGACTTTGCAAACACTGAACAACTTAATATCAAAGGCGTTTGCATATTATGAACTTCAATACTTTGAATGAATGAATAAAGATTCATTGGTTGGTGTTGGTGCCACGATGAAGTGTGGTACCTCACTTTCAATCTAATCAGCTTTATCAGAGCGGCGAAGATCCCAAACCCAGGTTCTACACCACTGCCAGGAATATACTGTAATGACAAAACATTTATAATGAAAAATTCTGGATGTTACAATAACGAATCTCCTTAAATGTGTAATACGTATATATTTTCAGGGTGGGGCAAAATTCTCGCATTATAGGAGAAATATTTTCACAATACGAATTATTTCACCACTGTTGACTTTTCTTCATCAGTTATGCTTTTCGGTCTGCTACTGTGATCATCAGCAATTTTTCCCGTTTCTTTAAATCAATTTATTAATATTTCTGCTGTTGATTGATCAATTGATCTCCAATTTTGATTTTTATGTTAATTCTGCAATTAATCGATGTGTTGCACTCGAGTCTGCATTCATAAATACATATAACTCTTATATTTTGTTAATTTTCCATCCGTATTACTAAGCTCTTCATTAAAACTGATAACCACACAGGAAAAGGGAAACACTGGTGCTCCTGTGGGGGAATTTAGATGACTTGCAAATAGACGGACTGTACAACTAAACATATTGACTACTTTATAAATTTTATAATGTAAAAACACAAAATTTTACTCTATTAATTTTAATTATTTGGTTACTAATAGAATAACGACAAAACCATGATAAGAATTCTTTCCTCTTGTTAAGGGAAGTCCACTAACAAAATCTGACATACGATACTCATACAAGATTAGCTTTTATGGATATTAAAATCATTAGTATACATAAAATAAAAAAAGTAAAATTAAATGACAAAATTATATAATTCTCCTTCCTACATCTACATTTACAACATATAAATTTAAAAACATTTTAATTCTTGCCTTGTTATTATATATATACTGTACTGTACAATATTCCAGGTGTTTTTATATGTATTTCAGTAAAAATATAGCTTTAAATATCCTTTTTTATGGTACAGTACCTGGAGAAGTGCAGACACAGGGCACTCAATACTGTATTAAGCCTCGATACACAAGGAGGCAACGTGGCCGGCACTGAACTTGACCGTCTTTTAACAAAGGGAAAAGTATATAGTGTTCTTTAGTTTGAATTATAAGATACACCATGCATCGGGTATTAGTTTGATTTTAAAGTTGAAATTATTTTTGACCTTTATGGCAGTTATGAGGTTAGAGAAAATTACATTATTAAATTTGAATGAAACATCTTCAGTGTTTAACATAAAAAAGAAGCATATTAATATAACACGAACAATTAAACCTTTTATGAGGTTCATACCTATGTAGCTCAATAAATACTGGATTCTTTGTATCTTTACCGTCTTTGTTCAAATTTCACAAACAAAAATTATCAATGTTGCGCTGCCAGTACGGATTGTATGAAACAGTGCTTTAGAATTGTTTGCCTTTAAGCACAGGATGTTTATGCAAATAAGTGTCCAAAACTATAAGAACCTTTTCAGAATATGTAACGGTTCTCAAGCGGAAGAGGGGGGGGGAGGGGGTGTTCAAATATTGAGGGGTCAGTAGGCACCCGTGACAGTGTGGGGGTTGGCAACTGGCAGGTGTCCCGACAGTTGTGTACCTCTTGCTTATCGATCGATTACGTTGTCATGGCAACGACTTTATCAAATCAGAAACTAAGGTTTTATAAACTTTTGAGTAAAACAATTGTATTGTATACTTCATAATATATATAATTTAAATTTTAAAACATTTTCAAAATATTTATTTTGTGTTCGGACTTAATAAAATAAATATAAACGCAATATGAGCGTGCGCAAAGCAGCTCCTCCAGTTGTAGACAGCGGGCACCAGCTGGCAGCGACGACAGGAGGGGGACTGATCGGTTGCCTGCTGCAACTCTTCACAACACGCTACCTGACAGACAACTTAAAAGTAAGTGATCTACTAACCTGTATAATCCTGATGTTATTATCAATGAAGTGAGTGAGTTTTGCGAAGGAACAAGAAAGATTATTGTAGAAACTGGACGGGGGTTGTGGTGCGTCGTCTGACATTGTTGTGTGTATTGATCTTCCTCATAGGCACTGCGTTCGGTTCACTGGCTGTGGCTTCTCAAAATTATACGTTGGTAATATGTTGGCTATTGTAGGCCTCATAATCACGTATGGTTTTTAGTGTTAGTTTTTTGGGTAAATTATTCATTTGTTTATATTTGGGAAAATACAGTGACTCTTCATGAACGTTACGCCATGTTATAAAAAATAAGTTTGAAGTAAAGGCAGGGAAAGGGACGCGGCCGAGTGTGGTGCGAGTCATAACTGAGCTGTGACCTACCACATACCGGGTTTTACCTTCAGGCCATAATTTTTATTTTTATAAACCATGAATGATTTTACAATTCATATATGCTTGTCTTAGAGCTTTAGTATAATTAATCATTGGTTATATTGCTGTTAGTTAACTGAACTGATAAGAGAACAAACAAGGGCACTGAAACTGTAGTGAGCTGTATTGGTCTCATCCATATGATTGCAAAGATGTTTTAGAAAAATTACGGTATGTGATACAATATAATTATTTTCACAACAAGGAAAAGTATATCAAATATAAACTACGAGTGAGTCTTGTAAAGGTATGTACTGTACCAAGGACTGTAAACACGAATCTGTATTCCTTGTTTGGATTGTTTGCATGCCCAAATGGTTTACATGTGAAATCCCATTAATAAATAAGGAAATATTAGCTAATTACTTAATGATTTATAACTTGTGAATGTCATAGCTCTGAGTATAGTACTGTAATGGAAAATGTTTCTATTACATAAAAGATCCAAGAATGGATCCATCGTTATCATCCTTCAATTATTTCTGTGGTGTAAAACATATAGGGGCCTCTCTGGCCATGTAGGTCCTGCCTGGTCATTCATATAGGTCCTGCCTGGCCATGTAGGTCCTGCCTGGCCATATAGGTCCTGCTTGGCCATATAGGTCTGCCTGGCCATTTAGGTCCTGTCTGGCCATTAAAGTCATGCCTGGCCATATAGGTCTGCCTGGCCATTTAGGTCCTGTCTGGCCATTAAAGTCATGCCTGGCCATATAGGTCCTGCCTGGCCACATAGGTGCTGCCTGACCATATAGGTCTTGCCTGGCCATATAGGTCCTGCTTGGCCATATAGGTCTGCCTGGCCATTTAGGTCCTGTCTGGCCATTAAAGTGATGCCTGGCCATATAGGTCTGCCTGGCCATTTAGGTCCTGTCTGGCCATTAAAGTCATGCCTGGCCATATAGGTCTGCCTGGCCATTTAGGTCCTGTCTGGCCATTAAAGTGATGCCTGGCCATATAGGTCCTGCCTGGCCACATAGGTGCTGCCTGACCATATAGGTCTTGCTTGGCCATATAGGTCTTGCCTGACAGCATAAGGCTTGCCTGGCAGCATAAGTCCTGGTTAGTCAAACGGCCTGCTTGGCCACATATATAAATCCAGCTTAGCAATATAGGTCTTGCTTAACTAAATAGGTACTGCTTAGCCATATAGTGCTATCTTGCTTAGACATATAGTGGCTGCTTTCAGTATACAGTATATATAGTGATCAGCATTTTGGGGCTTGGTCAGCATTGTAGCATCTGGTTAACAATATAGTGTGAGGTCCAGCTCACAATACTGGGGTCTGGCTGACAATATAGTGTGAGGTCCAGCTCACAATACTGAGGTCTGGCTGACAATATAGTGTGAGGTCCAGCTCACAAAACTGGGGTCTGGCTGACAATATAGTGTGAGGTCCAGCTCACAATACTGGGGTCTGGCTGACAATATAGTGTGAGGTCCAGCTCACAATACTGGGGTCTGGCTGACAATATAGTGTGAGGTCCAGCTCACAATACTGGGGTCTGGCTGACAATATAGTGTGAGGTCTAGGTAGAGATACTGGGGTCTGACTGACAATATAGTGTGAGGTCCAGCTCACAATACTGAGGTCTGGCTGACAATATAGTGTGAGGTCTAGGTAGAGATACTGGGGTCTGGCTGACAATATAGTGTGAGGTCTAGGTAGAGATACTGGGGTCTGGCTGACAATATAGTGTGAGGTCTAGGTAGAGATACTGGGGTCTAACTGACAATATAGTGTGAGGTCTAGTTAGTAATACTGTGTAGGGTCTACTTGGCAGTATGATAACTTGTTTGTACTACTGTACAATAATATAATATCTGGTGAACAGTATACAGTACAGGACAGTACATGTATAGGGTATATAGTGTCTGCTTGGTAATACAGTACTGTGTAGGGAATGGTCTGCAACATCATGAAATTTGTGGTTGACAAAATAGAGTTTTATCGGATTTGCTTAGCAATGTAGAGATTAGGGTCAGATGGCAATTTCAAGTTTTTTATTAGCTTTAGCCATGTGGTTTTGTTAGCTTTCCATGATCTTGGAAGTGTTTAAGGATACCACATTAATATTTTGTTATTCCACAATTATTTTGCAGGAAGTGTACCAGTATTTCTATTTGTGGTTTAACATCTAGACCTCCCTATGTATAAAGTGACTGCCTGTGCTTGTGGTGATTTGAAAAGAACACAATAATGTGACTGATATTAACAAGAATGAACCACTGAGTATAATTTTATCAAGAACAAACCATGAGTAATATACAGTACTCAGTAGTTAGTGTGTACTGTACTATTTACAGTAAAAACCCCATAATTTGTAATACAGTAATAGGAGCTCTGGCCCTTACAAATTAAGAGATTTTACGAAATATGAGGGACACCTACCGAGGGGGAGAAAACGGTATTTACACGTCATCTGCCATATCAAAATTTAAACGTTTCTAGGTACAATCCCAGATTTAAGTACTTGATCCAGGGTTATCAGACATACATGTAATTGCTCAAACACTGGGCAGTGATGGAAAAGCAAATAGGAAAAAGCTTGCGCAGTAGACCGTTGATGGACAATCCACAACTGACTAACGTGAACTGACCATGACCAACAAGTGTGACAAACATACAGTAGTACATGTTTACACTGAGGTAGGTGGTTGGCAGTCGCACCCCATGGCGACATGTGCGTCATATACAGTATATTCGAAAATGTCTCATAATCAGAAATTTTACCAAATATTACAAAAATTCATATATATATATATATATATATATATATATATATATATATATATATATATATATATATATATATATATATATATATATATATATATATATATATATATATATATATATATATATATATGCACTCAGCAAAGCACCAAAGGCATGAAGGCATTGGCTCAGTGTTAATGGTATAGGGGCAAAAAATCATTCTATGATTACAGATTCTGTACTGTGCAGTATGTGTACACATTGTTTCATGTAAAATATGAATTGGAATGCAAGAAAAAATAAGACATCAACCTGTCTGGTTAGCAATACTGTATTGTATGGCATCTAGGTAGCAGAATGGGGTCAGTTTAGCAATGTAGGATCTGGTATTATAAGTCCTTGTTATTATAAGCCTAGTTGGCAGTATAACATGTGATCTGTTGCATTATAAGGCCTGGTCAGTACTGGAGGGCCTACTTGACAGTACATTACAGTCAATCACATCAGGATTTTTAGTAGTTTATGTCTGAAGGGGAAAGTAAATTGTAACAATGATGACAAATATTCGGTACATACAGTGTCCCAAAAATAAGATACACCTTGCAATAAAACACATGCCAAATAATACCCTGTATTTTGTTATATTATTTAATATTTTGTCATGTTTCCCATTGATTTTGAGACTGTTGTACTTGAAGTTGATTAGGCATGGATTCAGCAAATATTTGGAACTAATCATAACTCATATCTATTATTCAGATCTGCTTGATCTTCTCTTGCTGACGAGGTACTGATGACGTGTTCCATGCTGACAGTTTGTGTTTTATCTGATTTCTTGCATTCTTAATGGGAATTAGGCCTGTTTAGCCAGGCCACCCTAGCATTCAAATTTTCTTACACACACACACACACACACACACACACACACACACACACACACACACACACACACACACACACACGCACATTTTTTTATGGTGGCATGGTGAGATGGTGTTCAGCTCCTTTTGAAGTTGGTGTTGAGTCGTTCGTTCAGACACATCTTGAAGGAGGCTGTGGTAGACTTTTTACCAGTTCTCATCTCATAAGCAGATAGCACATGTTTTATCTGTACTAACAAGAAACCTAATGAGACTGGAAACAAAGTGAACACTGAAATGATAAGACAACATCTATAATAATTATATTATCTTCGTAATACATTGACTCCCATTTATTAATTTGAGATACATTCTCTTAAAAAACAAAAAAATCCCTGCTTGACCCCTGATAAGTAATGGTGTAAATGATTCTGTTACAGACGATTGAGTTATGTTGACACAGATTCAGGCATCATGATTCAAGGAGTCTTGGTTCCTTGTTTACTATTGATTTTATTTTGCTTTCGCATTGCCCTCAAACAAACACAAAAGTGATAGCTCTGAATTTAACTGTGCTAAAGGAAATGTAAAGTCCCAAGTGTAAAATAAAGAGTTTTTAATATTCTGCAAAAACTGGGCCAAGAACAGTCTATTCTGGCTCGTCTCAGCTGATGGTTCACTCATTGCCGGCATTCTTCACTTCCAAAATCCACACTTGCTCTTACAAATTTATGGTTTTGTTTTACATAATTAGCATATATTTTCCAAGCATTATATCACACACTTAAATGCTGTACTGTACTGTATACAGTTTTTGTAATTGTAGTTTTACTGAGGAAAAATAAAAAACAATACCTGTTTTTGTACATTCTTTTTCCCTAATATATAATGATTGCCTCTGCCTTGCCTAAGGGTGTTTTTCTTCTTCCAGAGGCATGGTGAAGGAATGCAACACTAACAGCTGAGCCTGATGGAGCAAATCAATGTACAAATGCAAGCTTACTCACACCTGCTGTTATCCTTGACAAAGTAACCCTGTAAATTGCTGACATGAGTACTAACATTGATGGAAATTAACTGGTTTTTGCTTGGTGGATGGTGTAGTGGTTACTATTAACATAGAAATGTAGAAATAATTTGTGCCATATTTGTACATTGCTAGTCTTTTCTAGTCTTAACAAATTTTAAAAAGTAAAAAAGTTTCTACCATTCACTTTTTCATTATAAAACTTGCTTGCCCAATAAAAGTGCCTTGCTCATACCTGAGGCAGTACTTGATTTACGAAAACATCATAATGGGGGAATTCATAATTGAATGCACGCTCTGTGGATCCTCATTTGGTTGTGAGAAAGATTATGATTCCCATCCTTGTTTGGAGGCAGATGTCAAAGTTCCTTTTAAAATCAAAGTGGAACAGGGTGGGGATGAAGAGGAGAGAGAGCTTGAAAGTGAGGCTCAGCATATGTTAGATCAAGCCTCAAGTTCTAGTAATCAAAATGCTGTTCTCTTGTCAAGTATCAAAGAAGAGCCATGTGAATTTATGGATGTTGAAGATGAGGATCCACTTGATTTAAAAAATGAAGTGGAAGACAGGGATAAACAGCAACCTAAAGATGAAACTGAGGCTACAGAAGAAAACACTGAAGAGGATGTAGATCATGCAAGTGAAGAAGAGGATGTTGAAGAACTTGACGTTATGGATCCCAATACTAAAGTGGATAAAGTTACGGATGCTGTATCAATTCGTAATGAATGTGGTGTGTGTGGAAAAAGATTTTATCGGAGAGAAGATTTTCTTAATCACACAACGAATTCTCACAAGATACCCAGACCATACCAATGTAAAGTATGCAAGAAGAGATTTACTCAAAAGCATTATGTTACTCTACATATGAGAGTTCATACCGGTGAGAGACCCTATAAATGTAAACTCTGTTCCAATACTTATTCCCATAAGACAAGTTTTACTATTCACATGCGAATTCATACTGGAGATCGACCATATATGTGTGGGGTCTGTGGAAAAAAGTGTTATGACAAGTCTGGTCTAACAAGTCACATGAGATCACATACTAAAGAGACTCCATATGAATGTGAAGTCTGTGGACGACGATTCACCCATTCCAAGAGTTTATTAGTCCATCGTAGGAATCATACTGGCGAGAAACCCTATAAATGTCAGTACTGTGGTAAATGTTTTAGGCATTGGCATAAACATAAAATTCATATCAGGCTACACACTGGAGAAAGACCATATAGATGTAATGTTTGTGGTAAAGGTTTTCCACGTAATGATGAAGTGAAACGACACATGAGAAGTCATCAGGGAATAAAATCATTCAAATGCTCCATATGTGGTGTATACTGTGCTACTCAAGCAAGTATTACAGGACATATTGATCTTCACCATGCAGACTTAAGGCAAGTCAATCCAAATGCTCCAGAAAAGACTGTTGTAAAGAATAGCCATTCTGGGATTCTTGGGACAAAAGCACCTCAACCAAGGACGATTTATAAGCCCATTGCCTCAGTAGCTAGCCAAAGCACCTCAACTCAAGCTAGCCCCATTCAGACAACTTCAATGATGACAACTAACAAGAATGCTTGTAAAATTAGTGTGAAAAAAGATCTTAACAAAGTAGAGGATACACCAGAGAGCAAGACACAAACTAAGGAAGCTGAGAAGACTAAAGTTCTCAGTTATAAAGAGTTCATTGAATTGCAAGAAAAATTGTTAATGTGTAAGGGTTTGACAGTTAAGGATCCACAGGGAAATTCATCCCTCAGGAAGTGCAATGATGATGGGAGTAGTGACAAGAATGATGGTACTCACACAAAAGATCAGAGTACAGGTACTACCACCCTATATCAGAATCCCAAACCACAAGTGGGTATCACTAGACCAGTTTTGGACAGTGGTGGTCTGGGTAAAAAGATAATGGTGTTGTCAACACAAAGTGGCCAGAAAGGGGAGGGTACACGATTTGTGGTACCACAACCATTGACTGGTAACAAACATGTAATAGTTACATCTTCTGGATCAAATACAACTGGGCAGCGTCTGGTTATACGACAACCTTCTTTGTTTATGCCTCAGACTCAAGTAGGTGGAAACCAACAGTTAGTTCTGCTTTCTAAACCTGGAGGTCAACAAAATTCTATGATGCTAGCACAACCAATGTTTTTAGTATCTGGGGGAAATTCCCAATGTATGGTACTAGTGCCCTCAAATTCTACCTCTGGATCTAACACAGGTGGTCTTCAAACTTTATTACTTCCTACTACAGGTGTGAACACACAGGTGAACAATGGAACTGCTGATACTCCAGCCACCGAAGTAATAGTGAAGCAAGAGCCTGGGGAGGTTGCAACAACCACCATTTCTTCACCAAAGATTGTAATAAAAGAAGAAACAGGTACACAGTTACCAGGTGGAATAATGGTTAAACAAGAACCAGTAGATGATACTTCCACAACATCTTGTAGTTTTGGTAATATAGTTATAAAACAGGAGCCACAAGACTAGTTGGCAAACTAACCAATGTTTATTACATTGTGGTTTAAGACACTTATAATTTAATATTATAGAGTACTGTACTGTATATTAAAACCTTTAATGCACATACCCAGTGAAGTTTCTTTCAAGATTTCACATTTGAAATGCATGGTGATATTTAACAAATGAAACTTTGGGTATATGTACATATACATACTGTATTCAGAATCAAACTAGTCATTTATAGTGCAACAAGTACTTACAGTAGTGCCACCTGTTGGGTTCTATGATGAAGGTTTTGAGTGCTTCCTTCAAAACCTTAATGGATTCCATCGCTAGTCAGTCTGTTGTGAATTTAAAAAATGCAGGAAATATTAAGAAGTTTCAGGACAGCACCAACAATTGTGGACTGTCCTGTACCAGTACATGTACCTAAAATAACATTCCTCTGTTGTTGTTTAAGGTAACAAATGAGTGCATGTAAAACTTAGTCTAATATTATTTATAAGGAGTTTTATTTTTTCCTAAGTGTGACCAATTTGCTCACAATGCTTTTATTTAATGTTTTGATATACTGTACAGTAATATACCCGTAATTGCAAATATTTATTGATTTTTCTTTAGTATTTATTTTATGAATTTTGTACTTAATTATATAGGTTGATTGGGCTAGTCATTATTATAAATATGGAGATGTACTTAATATCTTTAAGAAATATTTATGAATTATTATGAAATATTTTTTGTTTTTACTTTGTTGATGCAATAATCTTTAGAGGACTCGGCACATGGTGTTGATATTGATTCAGTAAGACGTATTATTTGTGTGGATATAGATGCTCAATAATTGTAATGAATGTATTAACATGGACATCCCTTCTTGATTGCCTGTATGATGTTGAATACTGTATTCACATTTATCTTCATACTGCACTATGATTTACAGTATTGTATATTGTAAAAATTGCATAATATTGCGCTACTAAAATTACAGTAAAATAGACATGTGTACTGTGAATTTTTTTATGAAAATGCTTGTTTGTGCAAAATTTAAAGCAGTGGTTCCCAGTCTCTCTCAATGCTGGCCGATACACCCCTCATGGGTATTCAAATAAATTTTACACAAGAACATATTCTGTTAAAACCTCTCATATATTTTCATAGAAAGTGGAAGTTTTAGAATTTTATTAGAACAAAAATTGCTGCATTGCCATTAGTTTTAGGTTTATACAAAATTTCCATAGTTAGGGATTTCAATGGTTATGCCAAATTTCTAGGTTAATTATTATTTAACAAATTAAAATAGGATGTGCTAACACAATGAGCTTCAATCACATGTTGTATGTAACCCCTTCACTGTGGGGCTGCCACTTTTAATATTTTATTTGACTAACGGCAGACGTTTTATTCAGCACAGAGAGACCCCCGTAGATAAGGTGTTAATGACTGCCTTGATCTTGGTGGAACTGTGCTAATTTGCTAAAGCTGTATCAGGTTTAATTTTTGACATGTGGAGTTATAAGCCACTCCTCTCACTTATTACTGTACAGTAGTCTCTTTGCTGTGTTTGTAATTGTACCACAGTACCAAAACCATTTTCAGTAATTTTTCTGCTTGCTAGAATTGAGGTTACAAAACTTTTTCCTTAACCCAGAATACAGTTCTGTATAACAACATTGTTTGAATTGTACTTAACTTGATAGTCTTGTGGATTTTTAAACTCTTCATTGAAATTTTGCTCTGAGTATTTGAGTATCTTGTACATTTGGCAAAAATGGATTAATAACCCATTCAGGTGTTTTAAGTTTATTAATGTCTTTAATTCTTGTCAGAATATCTTCCGTGAGTGCTTCAAAATGAGAGCAATAGGTTTCCAGATAAGTATTCAACACTTTGTCTTCAACCTTTATCATTGCCAGTATAGACTTGGAAACTTTAAGGTAGCATCACTGGGCACTTCTGCCTGTCTAGTCTCAAAAACCAGTGAATCAATCACATTCAAGTGTTGGGAGACCAAGCTGGTGCCACCCAACATGGGGAAAGATGAGCTGCCTGTCCATCCCCTTAGGCTGAATGCATCTGTAAGGGACATAGCTTTTAATATTTTATTTGGCTAACACCAGACAATATTACACCTGTGTTCGGTGAAGAGGGTATGTTGTCCACAAGTAGTTGGTAGACTATCTCCCCCTAACCCCTTCACTATGGAGACCACACTTTTGATATTTTATTTGGCTTGACAATTTTATTCAGTAGAGACGGGACCCTATACACAAGTGGTTAACACTGATCTATGGTCCTAGAAACCTTAGTGGAAAAAAATAAGAGACAAAAAAATACAAACTCTCTTATTACAAAATAATATTAGAAGTTCCTAAAATAACACCAAATTGTGCAGTAATATACGAATTTAAATCATTACTGTACTAATATACTGTATCATAAACTAAACTAAAGAAGAATGGAATACTAATTGTATAGTCTATCCATTTGAGCTTTGCAACTCTGCTACAAATTGACCCTAGGCCTCAGTTGCAAAGTTCAAGTAAACAGATGACATAGTAGTGGGGATGAAGAAATGTAAGGACAGGAAAAAGAAGTTAAAAGGACTACTTACAGTACTGTTTTGTACTTAAGTCATTGGAAGCAATGGTGATACAAATGTTAGTGTTCTGAAAACAATTAATATTTTCATGTTATATTTTTAAAAAATCTTATAATTGACAAATTTTCGGGCTGCCTTCTTCAATTTCAAAAAGGCCAACTGAGGGACATGCCCAGGTTGGGAACCACTGATTTAAAGTATTAGAAATTGAAGAGATGGGTTTATAAAGGGAGCTTTTTAATTACTGTACCTGTATATTGTATTATTTTGTGCAGACTATAATTCACTGGGAATTTTTATATACATTGATAATTTATTTCCTTATTTTTATATGTTCTTTGGTAAACTTTTTGGTGATAAATTGTCACTTTCTTTATGAAGGTGCTTCCTGTATAGTCGGTGACTCACACATAAAATAAAAGAATCATTAGTGTCATAGTACAGTCTCATTCAAGATTCTTCGAACACTGCTGGAGACAGCTGGCAATTCAAGGCCGTTTGTTTATTATAGTACGTTGTATAATATAATACGAAACAACAAAACTCAACCATTAATTAAGCAACGAGGAACTAAGAAACCAATCACTGGTCACTTTTACATTCAAACAAACAGCCTCAAGTTGCCAGCTGTCTCCAGCAGTGTTCGAAGAATCTTGAACGAGACTGTACATTGGTAATGCCATTTGTTTCAAATTTACCTGATGGCATGGTGGACACTTGCCAACAGGTAATCATTGGTAACCCAAACAAGTGTGGAAATTGGCCGTAAAACGGTGATGATGATGATTGTATATTAAAGCACTGGTGTAATACAAACTGTCAGTTGTGTTTTATTGTAGCATTGTAGAGTAAATAGCTATAATATATTTGACCATTCAAAATGTGGCTTGATTTGTAAGAAAAAAAAAGTACACCTATTAGAAAGAATATCGGTATGAAAACACTGACTGCAGGTTTCCTTGTTAAACTGACAACCTTTGCTTTACTTGTGTTGTAACTAAACTTACTTGGAGATTGGTTATCTGTAATAGATAAACCTTATTACATAAGTTAAGTCTTTTTTTGGTACTGTACTACATATTTGTTTGTGGAAAGAATTTAGGAGAAAAATAATGCAGGCGAAGCTAATGAATCTGTGGCTAGAATTAGTGAAAACTTATGAAAAGAAAATTTAATTTGGGTCTTTTTATGAACCACCATACTTTGAATAAGAATTCTTTTATTTGATAAAAATTTTGAATAGTTTTCCTTTGTGTAAAATTAATGAGATGACATGTAATGTTTAAGATATTTTCATCACATACCCAAAGAAAAAATATTATTTTTTCTTTACAAAATTGTTGATTACAGATATGTTTAGTTCTTGTGTAAATGGAAGCAGTTGCTTTTCTATAGCACTTTTGATGTGTTGTTTATGGAATAACAAAGGTGGTCCAAGGAAGAGAAGACAAGTGAAATGGGAATGAGAGGGCGATTTTGAGACTTAATTTTAGAATATATGATAGACTCACCTGTGAAGTCTACAATGTGACTTACAGAACACTAGAGTTAATTTTGATAGACTTTATCCTTCTCCCATTGTAGTGCTTCCATGGCCAACTGGGACCACATACACGTACTTACTATGTAGCACATGAAGATATTTTCTCCACTTAAATTATGTTAGTACTGTAGCTTTATTTAATTATATTCTTGGGAAGAAAAAAAATAAGCACTCGACTTTCTTGTAGGAAGAGATAAAACTGGTTACAGTTATATGACAGTAACACAAGATTAGAAATATAAATAATTTTTTCATTCTAGCCAATCCCTTCCTGTTATGATGCAGGGTGGCCAAAACCTAGAGCAAAACACATTCCTTGGTGCAGTCATTTCTTTTTGCTAGTTGCCATGTCATATCTGTTTGAATGTCAGAGTTAAAAACAAGTGTAATTTCACAACTATGAAATGAAGGAAATACTCATTTATTTAAATTTTATTCATAAATATTTTTAAAAACAATTTTGAATATTCATTTAGTAATTTTACTTATCGCAATTAAATTTTCATAGAATACTCATTGATTCAGGTTTAATATACTGGGGGAAAAATTGCATACAATGCATTCTTTCCTGCATGCATACACTACTCATCTTGCCACCCACACACTCTACTACCTACCCACACACTCAGAAGATCCATACACTATCACCACATTACCATGCACCCACTCCACCATCCACACACTTAAAAGATCCATACACTATCACCACACTACCATCCACCCACTCTATCATCCACACACTTTACTACCTACATTTTTATGGTTGCCTCTTGTATCCTAGGCTAGCCATTCCTAGGACCACTTAGGAATAAATTTGTGTGAGATATACAAAGAGTCAGCAGTGTAACAGGCACACCATTAATAAATGAGTTTCATGACCCAGTGTCATCCACAGCTAACCATTACCTCAGAACACGATCCACAAATCACTTATTATCCTGGTCCCCAATTACTGCTAGGCAGACAGAGGCATATGATGTAAAGAAACTTGTACCCACATTACCATCAACACACTATCACCTACACTCACTCACTCCCATCCATACACACTACCATGGATAGGCTATAGCAGCCACTGACATTTAATTACATTTCCATTTGCCTCTACACAATAGCTCACACAGGTTTGCATGCACATGCATACTGTATACTTTGTATGCACCCAGTAATGCACATGTATCGTAAACTTTCCCCACACAAAGCATTTTACCCAACTGCACACACAAAGTTGGAGATGGAATGTTTGTTTTTTTATTTTTGAAAACTATTCAACACTAATTTGTAAAGAAAAAACTCAAGAAATATGTGGTGTCAGCTTTTGTGCCTGTTGTAATCCTTTTTTGTTTCATGGAAGAAAAAGGGTCATGTCAAGTACAGTATAGTTGTCAAAATTGACAAAAACTAAAGGTATGTTTTTCTGGTAGGATGAAATTATTAAGGAGAATATCAAAAATTTAAGAACACTTTAGTCCTCTTTTTAATGACAGTTTTATAATTCAATTGTGTTCTTTTTTAGGATTTTCAGACTACAGCAATATGATAGGAAAAACAAGAAGATTTGTTGCATCTTTATTTGCCCACTGGATCATATTTTTACTTATTGTAATGCCTTTGAAAGGTATTGTAAATACACATTAAAAGGCTGTGCCATATTTTCATTCCACTGTGTGAAAGGTGTTTAGATATTTTGAATAACTTATTTTTATGTATTAATTGGTTATGTCATCCTGTGTATCTTCTTTTGTGGAAGAATATTTTTAAAATATAATTGTTTCATTTACACCTCAGCTCAGAGCATTGTCTTGTAATGATAACTAATGGATCATAAATGGTGCATATAACCATACCATTTGTGAAATAAATATTAAGAATAGTAGAGATACACTGTATTACTAACACAAATCATTTAGCTACTTACACAAAAGTAGTTATCTACTTACACACAAACTATTTACTGGAAACCAATTTGCAGTAACGTGGCAAACAAAATACTGTATAGGACTTATGTTATGGTAAATGTTATTGTACTAAAAATTCATGCAGTAGGGCAGTCAAGGCAACCAGGTAACTGACCATAAGTAATTGTAGATGGGAACCCTGATGGATTGCAAACTGTTGTGAGTTGAAGGCAAGACCAGGTGGTGGAGAAACAGTTTACAGTAATCACTAATTGGATCATGATGGGGAAGTGTGTTTTGCTGCATAGCAATCACTTTGGAAAAAGAGCCTTTGATATCCTGTGTCAATTAATTACAACTTATCCTACACTAAATTTGTGCTTGGGATAGCTAACACTACACACATGGTTAAATGATAATGTGTGTTGGCTTTGGTTGCCACATAATGGTCAGTTATGGGCCAATGATGAGTTGCCTGTCCTGTGGTGAGGGGCAGCTGACACCTGTCAACCAGCCACAAATCAATCTTCACAAAATCACATTTTCTTCAGGTGTCACTGCAAAATGCTTTAAGATGTTTGTATGCAGTGAGAGGTAGCCTATCTCATAGTGGGAGGCAATCTTCATCTCCATCAACCAGCCACAACTCAACCCACATGACTTCTGTATGCTTACAGAACCAAGTGGAAAAATTATAAATTATGATGTAAGTGGCAGGTTGGATACTGGGAAAGCTCTCTGGTTACAGATTGGTTCATGGTGAGTTGGGGGGGGGGGTCCACCTCAGAGCAAAATTAATTAGGTGAGGCAGTCTGGTTGCTGACTGACCCATTGGAAGAGGAGCAAGGGGCATCTTGCATGATGGTTGGTTTATGTGGTCAGCATTTACATGCACTCACATACACTTGGACATGGATTTTGTTTCAAGCATACAAGAAAATTATGTAAATAATTTTTACTCTTATAAAATGAAGTGGCTCTGATGCTGTGTGCTGTATACTTCTTAAAGAGACTGACCCAGGAACCATTTACAGTATGTACTTAGTTTCAGTAACATGTACAATAGTACAGGGTATAGCCATTTTGGATAACAACCACAATGCAGTAGAATTTGATTTATTGACGGTATTACAGTAGAATCTTTCCAGTTCACTGATTAGTAGTTTGCAAAAAGGCTGAGTTTGTCAGTTTCCCTTGCAATCTAACCTTATTTACCTACCTACATACCTAATTTTCTTAACTCACCACAGCTATGATGGGGGGAAGGAAGCTAGTGGCCTGTGTAAGATCCCTCACTGTTCTTGATAATATTATCCTAAGTTATTTTGAAGCCCAGTACTGTTTGTGCTTCCAAAGCTTCTGCTAATAGATATATCAAGAGTAGATGGGAGTATTTGTAGGGTGGCCCATTCTTAACTCCCTGAAATTGTTATATTCTTACGGGATTAATTGCTTCGATAACCGGTGATTCACTAACCAATGACTTTTCCCAGTCCCTATATGCGTCAGTTATCAGGGTATGCCTGTACACATACTAACACTCCTCCATACATATAGAGTATACACAGGTACAAGCATACTTTATGTATACAGACAGCCTTGCATATATGTACAGTATCATTTGAAAGGTGACCTGATCACACTTTACCTCACTCCAGGTAAACTGTGTTCAGGTTACTACACCTTAGTTAGGTTACTACCTTGCTGAAACTGTCCAACACTTTCTGATCTTACTTGACCTGATAGAAGTCTAACTTTCCAAGACATCTTCCCACTTCCTTTGACATTTATCCTCTTCATCTGAGAGTGGTTAAGGTGAGGTACCATGCTAACTGTGATACCTTTAGGGAGAAGAAATGATACTCCACCCCCCTCCTCCACCTCAGAGAACGTAGGTAACCAACATGGGATTTAAATTCACACTGTGGCATCAGGGGATTGGGGAGGGGTGGAGGGATTCTTTACTTAGTACTTTATATGTGTTTATTCATTTCAATACATAACAGATAGTGAAACAGAAAAAGTGTGGGGAACCATATTGTATAGATTTACCAGATTTTAAGAAATTATTAATACTGTATATCAATTAATAATGTTTTAACATATAATTTTGATTTTTAAAATACTGTAATGTTATATAAGGGCTATAATACTGTACTGTAATATTAGCAGTACGGTATAGGAAGGTCTCACTGGACCCTTATTTTCCCTTAACTGTACATGATGAATTAATGGTTGTATGATGACACATCACTCCTAGGGATGCAGTCTTCCATAAAAACACATACACTATGTTGAAGTATTTAAGGTTAGCCATTACAGGTACTCCTCGACTTACGACCCACTCGACTTACGACCACCCGGACATACGACCGCCTCAGTCGCACCAAAATTTTGTCAAATTACGTATTTTCGAGTCCCGACTTTAGTGATTGCGCTGTGTACTGACAAAATTTTCGTTTGTAATTCCATTTAAAATGGCTGGCAAGCTTAAAAAGTGAGAGTTTTGTGGTGCTGAGAAGAAAGAGACACCCATTTTAGATTTTCTATGTGTTTTTTAAACATTTTCGACTTACGACCTGGATTTGGGTCCCTAACCCCGTCATAAGACTGCATGTACTCTCCTGTACGAGTACCTATTTTGATTGTAGCTCATCTTCCCAGAAGGATTCAATGTGGCACAGTACAGTATAATACTTGAAAGTACTTTCCACCTCCACATATCCAGCTAATTTTTCATAAAACATTATTCACCCATGAAGTTCAAAATCATAACTGAAGGATTGCATTTTATGATTTAGAACATAGATGTACAATGGCTTTCCCTTCTGAGGATGTGGCATGAGGTTGTTTTAACCGATGGAAACCCAGAGTCCAATTTTCTCCATTCTGAACATGAGGAGGGTGATGCATGTGCAAATGTAATTGCAGTCCATGCCTCATTTTTCTCTTCTATTTCTTGCAACTGCTCATTGAGGTGCCAAACAGGCTCTGACATCATAAGTGCACTGTTTAAGCATTAATCATTCATTACATTCTCATCTGTAAATGGAATTTCATGATTCAATCCTTATTTTTATACTATGCAATTTTGACAAATTTCAAATGGTGTCTTGTGTAAAATGTAACTACAGTATTGTACATTATATTTAAAAAAAAAATTCTCTCAACCCAGAGGAAGCACAATACTGTACTGTATACTGTATTGTACAGTACTGTACTGTATTGTACTGTACTTAGTATTTGTGTTGCACACTGTTTCACTGGTTGGAATCATTATTTTTCCACAGCAGCAGGTAACTCCATCAAGAGATAAGAAAATATTTACTTCCCATGATGGCCGAGGTGTCTCTAGTTACCAACTGTGACTGCCGAGTTAGTTCTGTATTGGGCAAGAACACTCGTGAGCTTGGCAAACAGTACCTCTTTGACGGTTCTCCAGAGACATGCTGGAACAGTGACCAGGGAACACCCCAGTGGGTCGCTCTGCGGTGGAAGGAGCCCGTTATTGTCACTTCCATCATTGCTCAATTCCAGGTACAGTACTATATAAAACTGAGGTTACAAGGAGGGTTTTAAATGCAGATTGAAGTAAGGAAAGAATCTGAATAATGTAGTGCATGGATTATTTGGTTGTGGCAGGGGCAGATCCAGGATGTTAGATCAGGGAATATAAGTACAGTATTGAAGTATTTAAATTGTTAAGAGGCCAAAAGTCCAAAAGGAATTGCCTTATGTCAAAGGTCTAAGGGATACCTCGGACCTTAAAAGCTAAGGGACATAAATAAGCAGAGCTAAAATAAATTTATATTGACAAATTGAAACATGACAAGAAATGAAGGGTGTATCATACACTCCCATAAACTGCCCTGCCGCTAGAGAGGGTTTATTTGTCAAGTAATAAAATTTCAGCTCAGAGAGTGGTCCTAAGCATAGATGGGTATTTATATGCAATTTACTCAAGTATTTATTTTAGGCACCTGTAGTTTAAAATTAGCTAAACCTGAGAGACTTAATTATAAACTTTCTTTCAGGGCTGAGGATAGTTAAAGACATGTGAGTATCTCTGGGTTCCAATGTAGAAAATAAAAATTTATTATATTGTACAGTATTCAGGTTATCCTTATTTATACCTGGAAAAGCTATAACGAATGAAATTAGTACAATACAGTACTGTATAAACAAATATAATTTCTATGGCAAACGATAGATTATGTTCCCAGCTACAACCAAAGTCCCTCAATTGTTTGTACATTGCTTACACTAATACTGTACTGTAGAAATTTAATAACTAAATCCATTCAGTTTTATTGACTCAATATTATACAGTATACATATGACTATACTGTACTGTACTCTATTCACTAAAACACTGTTGTTTTCTGTATGAGGAGAGGCTGGCATTACACAAGTACCTGTATGGAGAACTACATGTCATGTCAGTAGCTTCCAAGTAAATGAGATAATTTTTTTCTCAAAAACAAATTTAAAATGCTGCTATCACTCCCTAACCCAGTGATTGAATTAAATAAGTGGTGATGGGCAGCATAAACATTTTCTATTTTAGGAGTTCTGGGAAGGGTTGAGCAGCTTCAGTATTGGCACTTGCAGCTTTCCCATTCAGCTTCAAGTTGTGAAGATTTAACCTTGAACCTCTCAAACCACCCAACACTAGCCTTAAAGTTTGAGGTCCTTCTTGCAGTCTTCACACAAAGACAAAGCCTTCTCTTAATGATGAGGGCGGACAGGGGGGTGCCACGTGAAATTTAAATTTGTGGTAAACACATTTACTTTAATTTTGGGGGGCAATAAAACTGATTCAATTGCAGATATTTTGAAAGCACACTAATGTCTGACAACCATTTTTTTTAACATGGCCTTATCTTCTAAGCCCTTAGTTTATCCATTGAATACAGCTTTATCATAATTAAAATTTGAAAGTGTGTGTTTTTCTTCTCATGAATTCTGTTTAACTGAGGTTTTATACACAGGGTGGATTTTGTGGGTCACCAGACACTGTGGTGGAGGTAGGGCAGGAAGGCAGCAACTGTTGGGAGGAGGTGGCACCATGGCATCTTGAGGATGTGGGTACCGAGCAAATCATCCGTCTTCAGCAGCCTCGTGCTCTCTCAAGCCTTCGACTCACATTTAAGTCTTCTACAGACTTTCATGGCAGAATCATAATGTATAAATTGGATGTATTAGGTAATAAACTTTGATTTAGGAAAAGTGTTTTTTGTTAATTGTGTACCGTAATAATGAGTGGAAATTTTAATAGCCTGTATAGAAACGTTAAAGTGTTTATTTTACAGGGAAATCTTGTATAATTAGGTAGTAGGCAGCTACCTTACAGGGAGGTACTACCGCCTGGGAAGATATTGGAAGCATAATGTGTTGTCTAATGGTAGACTCTGCTGCCATATGGCATCACAAAAATTGTGACCAAGTCCCAGGTTGCTGATCTGACTTTCTGCCTCATTTACACACAATTGCAGGGTCTCAATTGTTTCTCTCACCATTGACAACACATACGTGTACTTGTATATTGTTTCTCACTTTTGATCTTTTTTCATTTTTCTATTTATGGTTCTTTATTATTATTATTAATAATAATTATAATATTATTATTATTATAACTATTACAGAGTTATTATTATTATCATTATTATTTTATTATTATTTTTTTTTTTTGCCATAAATTTATTTATTATGAATTTTTATGACTATTATTTATTATTATTATTATTACATTTTTGCCCCCCAGGCCCCGATGTGGGTCAGTGACCTGTGCCCGGGTGGGCTAATCCCCGTAAAAAAATAAAGGGGGCCTTCAAAAACTAAGTACTGTACAGAGCTAACATATGTTGGAAGCCCTGGCAGATAAATAAGGGGAGAAGGTAAGTGTGGTAAAAGTTACTGGAATTAGAAAATGAAACTACCTGTAAACTGTAGCTATGTGCATCATTATTAAAGCAGTATAGTACAGTACCATATAGTCATATGTCTTGTAAGTACATAGTTAACTTGCTATTGTTCTCCGTAACTTTGAATTTTTATGAATTTTTCCAAATTTTTAGAGAAAACTCAGACAAAAGTTAAGGTATTTTACCATGAGAGGCCTAATATTCTCTCCACTGTTTTCATCATTGTTATGGTTCATAATAAGCCAGCAGTGGCCTTGTATTCTGTGTTCACTCCACTGGGATAGTTATGATAAATGCAACATATTAGTACATTAGACCACATACACAGAGGTGTGCTGGGTGTGATGTCAGGGGACTTAGCCTCCTCAATTCGGTGTAAGAGCTGTAAATATGAGGCACCAAGACAATTAACAATACTTAATGTCCTTAATAGAAAACTTCCAACAGTCACAGGGACATCTTATCGATTTCCTTAAGTCTATTGATATTTCCACTGTTGGTATTCTGAGGAGCTACACTCTCAATAGTGCCTCCACCAAATATCTTTAGCTGGCCTATGAGAGCATCTTGGAAGGCCCATGACTTCTATTGAAATTTTTCTCTATGGAGCTTCTACCTAACCAAACTCATTTATACCAAGACTAGCACCCTGTGCTACTCCCTGCCCCAATATATTTTTCCTATGTCATAATTCAAATCATCCTACTCCTTATATCATCAGTCTAAATAGATTTGACAGTGACACTTGTCTGATCTCTCCCTTCATTTTTTAGTTGTGTGTAGGAGCCTATCTTAAAACCTAGTCTTAAATTTCCAGCAATACATTACATTGATAGTTATGTAGTTTTGAAGCTGTACAGTACTGGGTACTTCACTTTTTCTAAAAACTTTGGTCATCAATATACTTATGAGCACAATATACGATATGGAAAGGTGGTGTCACTGCCAACTGTTACCAACTTATAATACCATGTTCTTTATATCACTATTAAAATGGTAGCCTGCTAAAAAAAGAATACAATGAAGTGCATTGGTTAACTGTCTACCATATTTGTTTATATTAAATGGTGCAGTCTCTTTAGTTTCATGTACTGTGTCCAAAAATATATAAAAGTATGATTTTGAAAGTAGATTTTCCTGTTGATCCTGGTGCCTGCACTTCGGCACCCCAGCTACCCTGAGAGATTGGAGCGCCTGAACTTGCCTAGCTTATACTACAGGCGGGCAAGGGGTGACCTAATTGAGGTGTATAAGCATCTCAAGGGGCACTACTCAGTCGAGTGTCCTTACTTGGAGCTGGCGGACGCTCGCCCCACATAGGGTCACAGCTCAAGATTGAAGAAGCCGCAAATCCAGAAAACTGTGAGGGCAAATTTTTTCGGAGTGAGAGTTGTGAACTCTTGGAACATTCTACCAGAAAGTGTTGTGATGGCACCGAGTGTGAGCTCTTTCAAGACAAGAAATGACCAACACTGGAGCAGGTTCAGGTACATTCAGGAGCCGGTGCATGCCCAGTACTTCCCAACAGTGAGTAACAGAGACGTGACCGATCGCCCAAGCGGCTAATGAGCCGATCAGTGGTGAAGAGGATAAAAGTAAAGTAAAAAAATAAATGAATTATATATACATAAACTGGTGCTCTAGTGTTTTTCCCTTTCCTGTGTGATTGATCAAAATTTTTCTTTTCCATGTTTCCACACTCAAACATATATTTATATTTATTTTGGATACGGTACATGAAACCGAAATAATCCAAATGGTGTAAAGTTGTGTGTCTAATGGTAGACCCTGGTAGGGTACAATATAAGGTAAATCAGTGCAGTCCATCAGTTATATCATTGCAAAATGTAGGCCTAAAGCATTCTCATGACATATTATATGTCATAAGAATATATAATTAATATGCCATGAGAATGCTTTAGGCCTACATTTTGTAATGATATAACTGATGGACTGTACTGATTTACCTTATACAGTTGTACCCCGCTTAACGCGGTTTCACTTAACGCGATTTCTCATATACGCGGTGCCTCGCCAGAACCGAACTTTCACTTAACGCGGTTCATCTACTCATATACGCGGGAAGCGGCGCGGGCACGATGCGCATAAGGTCGCCCAGTCATCAAAACATTACCGAGTTCCTCACCCGCCACCCACCACAGCCGGCCCAAGTCAGTGATAGTGATAATTACAGTGAGGATATGGACTTATATGGACTTTGAGGGGTTTGACAAAGAGGCCCTGCAAGCCTCTGTGGTGGATAGTGATACAATTGATACAAGTGATACAGGTGAGGGCCAATAATCTGCCCTCTGCCTCGGAACCAACCCCCCATCCCCATGTGCCCAGCCATCTTTTCTACTAATGTAAGTGTTAAAAAACCTAATATTATTGATATTTCTCTTAATTATTAATTGTGTGTGTATACCATCATAAAGTTAAGATAATATTTTTACTACAACATAGTTGTGTGTCGTCAAAAAGTGGAGTTTGGGGGTCGGGCCAGTCTCTTTTGGAATTAATCCCATATGTTCTGCTGTTCACTTAACGCGGTTTTCACTTAACGCGGTACCCTGTGGGTTCAATTGACCACGTTAAGCGGGATACAACTGTATTGTTCAGCAAATCAGCCCAGCTCAGCTACAGCCACTTGATTGACTTGAATTGAATAATTGACTGATTGTAATATTACTCCATACTCCTATAGTTAAAAAATTATCTATATTAATGAAATAAGGTACAAGAATTGCATTAAAATAAGAAACCGAGTGTCAGTTAATATAAGAACATAAGAAAATAAGGAGTCTGCAATAGGCCGGTTGGCCTGTGCATGGCAGCTCCTGTCGAGAGTTACTACCACTCTCTATCATCCATGAATCTATCTAGCCTCCTTTTGAAACTTTCCAGAGTTCCCGCACTTACTACAAAGTTGCTAAGCTTGTTCCACTCGTCCACCACCCTATTTGTGAACCAGTTTCTTCCTATCTCCCTCCTAAGCCTAAACTTATCCAACTTGAATCCGTTGCTCCGAGTCCTATCCTGCTCGGATATTATACGAACTTTATCTATATCCCCTTTATTGATTCCTTTCACCCACTTAAATACTTCTATCATATCTCCCCGCACTCTTCGTCTTTCAAGGGAATGCAAGTTAAGTTTCTTTAACCTATCCTGATATGGAAGGTTTCTAAGTCCCGGAATCATTTTTGTCATTCTTCGCTGCACCGACTCTAGTGAATTTATATCCATTCTATAATAAGGGCACCAGAACTGAACCGCATAATCGAGGTGCGGCCTGACTAGCGCAAGATATAGTTGTAATAAGACCTCTGCACTCTTGTTACTTACACTTCTAGATATAAAACCCAATACTCTGTTTGCCTTATTTCGAACATTAACACACTGTTTTCTAGGCCGTAGGTCCGGGCTTACAAGTACCCCTAGGTCTCTTTCACAAGTCGACTTCTCTAGGTTGATGTTGTTAAGGCTGTAAACATTATAAGTATTTGTTCTTCCAATATTAAGTACGCTGCACTTGCCGGTGTTGAATTTCATTTGTCATTTTTCAGACCACCCCTGCAGTTTATTTAGATCCTGTAATGCATTTGCATCCTGCCCTGAATTAATTTGCCGCCCTATTTTGGTGTCATCCGCAAACTTGCTTATGTCACTGCTGATCCCAGTACTATCTAGATCGTTTATGTAGATTATGAACAAGAGTGGGCCTAGTACTGACCCCTGGGGAACCCCACTGGTTACACGGCCCCCCTCAGATTTAATACCATCTACGCTGACCCTCTGCGTTCTATCGGTGAGCCATGATTTTATCCAATTTAAAACTTTCCCCTCGATACCATGAGCCTTAATTTTTCTCAGAAGCCTCTGATGCGGTACTCTGTCAAATGCTTTGCTAAAGTCTAAATAAATAACATCGTAATTTTCGTCATTATCTACCTCGAAGACTTTCCTAAAAAACGTCACCAGTGATAGGGTAACCTACACGCATATTCCGCAATTGCTTATCTGTGATCAGGGATCACTGATCAGTAAGTACTGTATTTGCAAATGACTGACTGAAGTTTGGTTTTGCCCCCACAACATTTACCTTGGCCCCAAAGTGGTCCCCCCACTTTCCGAAGGCTAGAAACGCCACTGGACCCTGCTGCCATATAGCACAAAAATTGTGACCAAGTCCCAGGTGGCTGGTCTCAATTGTTTTTCTTTCTTTAACAACACAACATAAGTACATACTGTATATCGTTTCTTACTATTAATCTTTTTTAATTTGTTTTATTTATTTATGGTCCTTTATTATTATTAATATTATATTTTATTTTTATTTAATATTTTCTATTTTTTTCATTATTGTCATTATTACTATTATAATTTCGCCCCAGCCCCTGATGTGGGTCATTGACCTGTGCCCTGGTGGGCTTGTAGTGGATTTCTCCCCTACAAACGCTGTTTGTCGTTGTGTAGCCGACCCCACGAATTCCCCAGTGTATGCCTCGTGGTCTAGGTCAACCAGCGCCGCCTTCCATGACAGAGGTCAACTACTAAGCCACACCTACCTCCGCTATTTAAGACCTGACCTCGTGGTGACCACCCTCTCGTCTTTTAGCTACAGCCGCAGCAAGCAACACCACCTCCTCCGCCGCTGCCTAGCGGCCCTCGCTCCCGCCGGCGAGCATGGCGACCCACAAGCTGTCCTCCTCTGAGCACCCTCACCAACCAGCTCTCTCTACATCACGCTTGTAACCATGCTGCCACTTCCCAGCACCAAGCTGCATTGTACATCCAATACAACATGTATACAGAGAGCACACTGTGAGTTTCCTTTCTCCATCCCATCCTGAGTGTGAACAAACCACCCATGCCCCACAGGCTAATCCCGTAAAAAAAAAAAATGAAAAACTACCAACCATTGCTCTTACTGAAGAATATAAAGGAGAATATAATTATCTATTACTGCAAAATAATCAAGGTGTTACTTCGAGAAATAATCTCGAGATATCTAAAGTTGAATGTCAATAACCTTCTGACTATATATACATTGTTATCGCATAGTATAAGGCGCAAATGGATGAACGTGTTATATTACTGACCGTCGTGGCTGCCGTCGCTGGGAGGGCTATCCTGATATAGTGTTGGAATCCTTGGTTTTAGTAATTACTTACAGTTATTATGTTCAGATTAAAACAATGATTCAATTACTGTACCAGTATTGTAAAGTTTATATTTATTTACGTCAGTCCCAAAAATGTTAATTTTCTATAACCCATTTGATATACAGAAAACGAATAGAAACAGCTGAATTGACATGCGGCTCACGTTAGTCTTCTATTTCACTGTTTACAAAGTGTTCAAGATGTTCACCCGGGCAGCTTTTAAGCAATTGACTGGACTCTCTTCACAGGATTTGCTGGTCTTCGCAGCTTTTAAGGTCAGTGACATCACGGTCTATCGTTCGGTGGTTGTACGTGGCCTTTAATTATTGCGTTGCATAATTATGACAATTTGTTATAGTATGCCTCGAGCAGCTCAACATATTTACTGTACTTCTCAGAACTGAAGCTTGCAGACGTGTATCTGTATTAGAATTTAGTTTTGTAGTCAAGAATTCTGAAAAATTTTAATAAATTTTTCCGTTTCGATTCCACAAAGAGATTAAATAACTAATGTTGTATCTTCATTTCAAGGCAAAATTTGCAAACTTCCTAATCAGCCTTTGATGATTCGAGTGTTTTCCTCGAGCCTAGATGAAGAACGAAGAGATGGTAACAAGTGTCATATAAGCCTACGAAGTGAGAAAGACAACTGGGCAGGAAATGTTTAAAACGCTCTCACGGTCACGTGAGGTGAGGTCAATGATTTCTTGAAGTTACTATCAACTCAACCGAATCGAAATTCGGAAACAATGACAATCATCAATTAGAAACGTATTCACAGTACTTGGTGTACTAACATAAGCATTCGCAAATTACTAGTTTAGGAGGACATTGTCTTAGACTTTCAGTATCAGGGATACTGCCACTTGTAATATTTTATTTTTGGCTAACTGTAGATGATTTTATACGGAAGAGAGGGGACCCCGGCACTTTTTATAGTTATTTCCTTAATCGATAGGATAAAATTAGAGGGAATTGCGTGTATAACCGAGTGCGTGTGGCAGGAAGTTGAGGAGCAGGATGAGGGTGGGGGGATAGGGGATGGGGGGGGGAGTTCAGGGTTATTGTTTCGACTGTTACACCTGTGGGACCCTCCAAGTCTGTTTAGTGCTTTTCCCATGGTGACTGTAAACATTCATAAATATTACCTGTGGACTTGTTTTTATTTAATCTTGTATTGAATAAGTAAATGTGATGATATTAGAAGTAAACGTAACAGAAAAAAAATCATTTTAATTAAAAAAAGGTAAATCAAAACAATTCATCAGAATTTAAAATTAACCGCTGTAAGGTTGGTTTAATAAGTATTCGTTGAGTGATGGTAGGTAACCTTATTCATGTTATGGGAGAAAAAAGAGTTGGCGTCCTTCAGCGTGCATGACCTTGATCGTTAAGAGCTCGGAGCTGAAAGTCATGAAGGTTGTCAACCCGTGTTTCCCTGAGCTTAGAGAGTTTGTATGTTAAGTATCACTATTTACAAACATAGTTGTTATAGGTTGTCTTCTAAGCTTACGAGCTCTTCCGTGTAAGCAGCAAGGGTGCAAGTTACACCATTGAGGGAGAATGTTGGCGAGGGTACAAGTTACACCATTGAGGGAGAAAATGTTGGCGAGGGTACAAGTTATGACAGTGAGGGAGAGAATGTTGGTGAGGGTACAAGTTATGACAGTGAGGGAGAGAATGTTGGTGAGGGTACAAGTTATGACAGTGAGGGAGAGAATGTTGGCGAGGGTACAAGTTACGACAGTGAGGGAGAGAATGTTGGCGAGGGTACAAGTTATGACAGTGAGGGAGAGAATGTTGGCGAGGGTACAAGTTATGACAGTGAGGGAGAGAATGTTGGTGAGGGTACAAGTTACGACAGTGAGAGAATGTTGGTGAGGGTACAAGTTATGACTGAGGGAGAGAATGTTGGCGAGGGTACAAGTTACGACAGTGAGGGAGAGAACGTTGGTGAGGGTACAAGTTATGACAGTGAGGGAGAGAATGTTGGCGAGGGTACAAGTTATGACAGTGAGGGAGAGAATGTTGGCGAGGGTACAAGTTATGACAGTGAGGGAGAGAATGTTGGCGAGGGTACAAGTTACTCTGCAGACCTCGAGTTTGACAAGTACAGAGACAAGGAGAATCTAACAGGTGATCTGCTGACGGGGCCATAGCCAGAGTTTTTCCATTCTAACAGTCAAATGTCTGATGCCAGGACAGAAGTGAAACACATGAGGGGCGGAAGGTGTGAGATTCGTTCAAGGATTGGGATGGCGGGGAGCGTAGAGAGAAGTGCTGGAGTATACGGGTTGGAAACCTAGACACTTAAGGAAGAAGAATGTGGAGTAGTTGGAAGCTTCTGAGTTACGGTAATGGAGAAGAATGGTAAGGTCAGATGTGTGGACAGGATGACGGATGACGCTGGTCTTTAGAGGGTCGGGGAGAGAAGCAGGCACCTGAGTCTCATATGGAGAGAGAGGTAATGTAGTGGTCAGGTGTTGAGGAGGCGAGGCGGGGCGGGGAAGGGAAGGGAAGGGAAGGGAAGGGAAGGGCAGGGCGCAGGGCGGGGCGGGGCAAGGAAGGGTGGGGCTGGGGAAGGAGGACTGGACAGGGGTTTGGAATTATTGAACGACTTGACGGAGGAAAGGACTGGTGATTGCAGTTTTGTAAGCGATAATGGGTTACAAAGATTTTGACGGCCACTTAATGAGCCCAATGTGGATACAACACCATTAGTATATACTAAGCCTCCGTTAAACAAGGAGACAGTTAGCTACACCAGCATTGCTTTCAACAGTGTCCATTTTCGCAAATTAGTTACCCATTCATAGCTGGATGGACTTGAATGCGCGGGGAGTGAACAAATGAAAACAAAATCCAAGGAAGCAGTCTTTAACCCGTGCTTCACAGGGTACAACATTGGCTTAGGGGAACACGACAATCCTTTCGTTTATTTCCCATCTCTCCATAATTACCGGGTAATTTTTTTAATAACTCAGAAAATAGAAAGGGCGGATTCACATATCAGCAACACACTGCCACATTCTGAACAATAGCTTGTGTTAACCATTAGAAGAGACAATATATGTTTTAAGAATATCATCAGTGAAGGGGTTAGTTGTACACCTTATGAGCTGAAGGGTTCATCAAAAGAGAGTTGTGGCAGAGAATGAGTTCGTCTATCACAGAATGCGAATAACAATAGATAAGAGGTAAAGGGATGGTCGTGTTTCAGGGATGTGTTGATGACATCTGTAGGAGTAACATGTGTTTCGCATTAAGGGTTGAAATTCACCAGGTCGCAGACAATTCGAGTGACTGTACAGTTATAACGGGTTAAGTAACGGTAGGGTAAATTTGGTTGGGTTACGTTAGTTTAGGTTAGGTCAGGGTAGGTGAGGATGGTTAATCTTCACGTGAAATAAGGTGGAGCGGGGCGGGGTGAACCTTCAGGTGATTCCAGTAACCTGTATAGACCTACCATAATAAACATGTCCTCTGTAAATTGGAGATAAATGATTCCTATATTGGCGAGGGTGAAGAAGCTGATGTGTGTGTGTCTGGCTCACGAAGGTCGTCCTCCCAGGGTATGCGAACAGCAGGTGTTGGGTGATATTATGCACCTCACCCGCCTTGTTATTTCTCATCATACTGAATATTGATCATGATGACGCTGTTAACTTGGAACCCCTGTGACAGTCTATCACTCGCCAATACATCGTGTCCACTGACAGTACAAGCTGACCCACAGTTACAATGATACCTTGTCATACTGCTGTCACGAGTCTCATAAACCATGTAACCAACCTAGAGATTTATAGGGATTATGGTAGAGTCCAGTCCTTGGAATATAGTCTACAGGGCGATTCTTGGACATAACTTGTGTAGTCAATAACATGTGATTGTTTAATGGAGTTAGGCGTGATACATGGTAGTGGGCTGAAGCACGGCTTAACTTCTGGCCAATTAAACCTAAAATACGATCGCTTGGGGGGACCTACCTTATAATTTATCATCACCAACATGTTGTGTAATGTTTCTAGTATTATATGCAAGTGTTGTAGTGTTAAGGTTGAAGCACATCAAGGTCTGGGCGTCGATGTTTACCTATTGATGCACAGTATTGAGTCGTGGTCGCCGAAAGTTTTATAAAAGATTAAGTGAAAATCCTATACTTTTTGTTTCGTTGAATGTTGTTGTGTTTTCCCGACGGCACATTCGACGAACTCACAGTTTAGAGAAATATTTATTGTTTTTCTATTGCGATGGTTTACCGTTATTGTCTTGAACAGTAATTATAAAATGCTATACGTCATTGCCGTTATTATAGCGTAGAATACACGTTGGAATAACTAAAATAATTTATTGTGACAATTAACGAGGGTCCAGATTTATAAAGATTCTGTGAGTTTATTTTGCCTCCCAGTTGGTGTCAAGTGTAGCAGAACAAATTAAGGTAAAGCCTGAGAGTAACTTCTGGGATGCCATTTTGGTCGTTAGTATTGTGATTTCATTTACGCCTGGTAGATAGATACATTCTTTACATCTTCTCTTGATTATTGGCTCAGAATCGTAGTTGGTATGCACACCCACTAAAAATTATTCGGCACCCTTACGGCCTAATACCATATGACACGGGTGCTGAATAATTATTTTTAGTGTACATCTCGGTTGCCTTAGAAAATACAAGCACGTAGTAATGTTTGTACTACCTGATAAAATATTGTACATCTATGTATAATTTTGGAAAGTGTGTGTTATATGTGTGTGTTCATGGTGTGGGTTGACTAGTCATACTGTATAATGAACCGAGACAGGAGCCAATTATGGGAAATTTTTGTCTCATTTGCGAAATAATTTTGTCACACAGTGTTTGTTGGTGAGTAATCTAGGTCTTAAGTCGTGTAGTTTGTGTGTTAATATGAATGTGAAGTTTCCTGATGTTAGATTGGGTTTACCTGTGTGGTTTTAGCGATGGCTTTTGTTAATTAAGGCACCAACTCAGTTATTCCGTCACCTTGAGGAAATAATAACTAGTGTTGATGTTACTACGCTTCAACAACTAAGTCTTTATTCGCGTAACTAGATTATTAATTACACTAGTACATCAACAATTATAAAATAAATATAAAAGTCATAACACTATAGATGATTGAGCTTGTTCTATATACCTAAATTGTAAACAAGGATTATAAAGTCACTTTCCTCGATTAGCGTCTCCTTCCTATCAGTGACGTCACCGAGATGCTTTCATTATTATACAAGTGATGCTTAGTCTACAGTCACTTCCTTATTCGCATCAGTCATAATAAGTTACTTTAAAATAAGAATCATGTGTTTACTGTCAGAGTGAGTGAGTGTTAGTGTGTGTGTGTGTTGACAGCAGACTTGGTGGTGGAGATAATTACTGACCTGATGGATGAGTGCCAGGTGCCAGTGGGCCAAGGGGGGTAAGCTTAGTCCCTACCTAGATGAAGCTTATCATTAATAGAACCTAAGCTGTGGTGTTTTTTTGTGTTCAGTAGCTATATCATGTAGTAAATAATGTAATAGACAAGCTTGTTTCCATAGACAAGCTTGTTTCCATAGACAAACTTGTTTCCATAGACAAGCTTGTTTCCATAGACAAGCTTGTTTCCATAGACAAGCTTGTTTCCACAGACAAGCTTGTTTCCATAGACAAGCTTGTTTCCATAGACAAACTTGTTTCCATAGACAAGCTTGTTTCCATAGACAAGCTTGTTTCCATAGACAAGCTTGTTTCCATAGACTAGCTTGTTTCTATAGACAAGCTTGTTTCCATAGACAAGCTTGTTTCCATAGACAAGCTTTTATCCATAGACAAGCTTGTTTCCATAGACAAGTTTTTATCCATAGACAAGCTTGTTTCCATAGACAAGCTTGTTTTCATAGACAAGCTTGTTTCCATGTTCAATACGTTTAATAGTGTTCTTTATTTTCGTTTGTTATATTTTTTTTTATTTGCGTCGTCTGATTTCTTACTTTATTTACTACACAGTTTTAACAGCACTGCATTTTTCCTGCGGCCACATAACTATTATTTTGCCTTCTTTGTACAGCATGTAGGGGAGTGTGTGGTGGGTATAAGGCGACTCTGGTTTAGGGTATTGCCTCCCCCCTCCCCCCTAAACATAACTACACCAAATATGAGCTCCTTTGGTCAACTCTCCTCCCTTGTGCACCTGTACAGTAATATAGTCCCGGTAACTAATAAAAAAACAAAATTAAATGGAGTTTTATTTTTTTTTTATCTTAGTACCGGTATAAATATTCTCCATTGGTAAAGTAAATTGGACTAATGGACAAGAATGTTTACTTATAATGTGTTACGTTTTTTGTTCATATTGTTGACATCCTGATTAAATATTTGTTACCGCATTCTACAAAAATAATTGAGTTGTGTAAATTTCACTAGGAATGGACTATGGTTGATGTAAAAGTGGCGCCAAACACAGCTGTCGGTTGGTAACTGAACACTTTGTTTTTGTTCACATTTAGTTGAAGCTTCCCAGGTGTGTGGGGTGTGTCTCCTGAGTGGTGGCTGCAGGTACTCGGCTCTACTTCAGGATGTGGTAGACGTGACTGAGAATTTATTCTTTTTATGTGGAGAAAAACGGATCTTTTTTAATACATTGTTTTGAAATGACTGTAATGGGAAGGCATAATTAAGATATTAAATTTTAATGGTAGGAAAATATTATATACATGGTAAGGAACAAATCGTTATATAAACACACCGCTTCCTCAGGTGATAATTGCAGGAATGCCTCAGTCTTGCCAGAACTCCTCTAAGGCAGTGAAGATCGTTGGTCTTATTTTGTTACAATAAGCGAAGGAGTTTACGAAACTTAACATTAAACTGTTTAGGTGTATACATGATGAGGTGACATTTCTATTATTTTTTGTAAACACGATGCTGTGTTAAACACTGAAGGTACAGGAGGGCATAAAATTTTAAAATATGTTGTGATTTTGCATATAAATAGATCTTGGTATTGGCTCCGTATGTTGGCATTTTTAAATCATGTTTATTTTAGCACGCTCTCCTCTAGGTCAACATGTGAGTGCAGTCGCTCGCTACCTCAGTAAACACGAGTATAATGCCACCACCTTCCACACTGAGCGTGTGAGGAGTTGTTTACACAACAAGAGTTGGCCTTCAGCATGGGAATGGTTCACTAGTGCCTCAGCTTCTCCGTCAATGGGGACGAATACACGAGACTTTACATCACGTGATCCCCGAGACTAAGAGGCATATCTGTGTTGATGACTATAACAGAGGCATTTGTAGAGGGAGTCTGTAGCGAGGACACCACTGTACTGTAGATAGTGAGGTGTAGAAGATTAACGAGACGCAATAGTGTATTGTATATTTAAGACAGGTGCGACACGTAACAGGTCGTGTTGTGTGTGACTTGTAACAAAGAAAAACAACGTGAAGGAAAAAGCTAAACAACAAGTGTACGGACAGTGTTTGTGTGAAGGTGTAGTGATTGTTGGCGGGTCAGCACTCGTCTGTAATAGTGAGTGATTCATGCCGTAACAAGGCCAAGATGCCAGCGCTGGCCGAGTACCAAGATGGAATATTTCCCTCCTCCCCAGTTTGTAATTTTTCATGAGCATTTCCGCAAATATTTGACAGGTTTATGATCTCGTGAGAAGATTACAGATTGTACCTAAACATAACTCTATTAAGGAGAGAAGTTCATTTTACTGTTTATGTGAAAATAATGTTTTTCTTGATTGTTGGAACTGGGGTTACATTTTTTTTATTAGCTGTCTGCTGAGACCAACCAGTGGATTCCATGTTTGATTAGTTATCACCATGGCGATTAAAACAAGATGTCACGAAGATAGGAAGACATATTTGATGATAAGACTATTTGAACCAGTGGAGTAAAGACAAATAGCTACTCCAGTATTAGTGTGTGACATTGCTGAGATAACCACGAGAGTGAGCTAAAGTCCATTCACGTGATGCTCTGGTGTAAATAGCAGTGTCTTATCAGCAGTGGTTGTAATGTACAGGTGTATTTCAGTATCCCTGCCATGCCTGGGATACCACTACACCTGCCAGTGGGTCACACAGCCGCCGCCACGTACCAATGTTGGGTACGAATCTTGAATTACCTCCGCACTCCTACTTCACCTGCCAGTTCCCTCCGTTGTTTCTTTACTCTCTTCACAACTAACATTTCTCCTTCGATCTTTGGCCACGTACAATTATATCCTTTTTCCCATTTGTAATTTTGCTTTCATTAATATTTTTTTGACTTGTTCATTGAGTGAGATTATTTTACTCATGATGTCGAAATTCTTTTTTTTTTTGCTTCGTCAGGTGTTTCATTCCTCACCTCATCTGGTTTACTAACAACTGACCGCAAATATCAGCTGTATCCCTCGAAAAAGACGTATTCAGGTAGTCCCTTGTATGCCAGACGATCACATCTTGGTTTAATTATCTCTCTGGTATCCCTTTGACGCGTACCTGAGATAGGGACCTCTGGTGGTTGGATGAGCGTGGTAGCTGGCAGTGATGGAACCGACTCTCTGGGCTGTCAGTGACTTGTGTCCCCATCTGACTAAAATAAGTATCTGACTCACTAGTGGCTTTCACGCTGTATCAGGCTGGCGACAGGGATACCTGGGACATATCTTTGAGGGGCTCCACGAGTGTGTGTGTGGGGGGGGCTCATTTAAGTGTCCACATGACTGATTCATAACATTTACACTCCCTTCAAACCCTTGGTCTTCCCCTCACAACAAAAGCTATACTTGAGAACACTCATAGCAGAAGACAGCTCTCTTTCCTAACGTAATGCCAATAAATACTTGACACAATAAAGGTAAAATCAGGTAACTTAACACAATCACACATAGTCGTGGTCGTGTTTCTTAGATTCACTGTTTATTTACGAAGTAGTTTGCTATTATATATAAAGAATAATATCACCTGCATGGAGTATTGCCTTTAAGAACATAGAAATAAGTGTGTATGTGTATATAGTCGATAATTTTAGAATATATAGCTTGGCGTCCCTCGGGTATAGACTGCAGTGACTTGTAGTGGTAATATACAAGGTGGAGCTCCAGTATCATGTGGAGGCGAGAGGCGAGTCATGCAGCCTGGCCCACTTTGCTCACTCATTCGGTAAACTTCTCTCAGAGGATAACATTGCGCTGTGTATGCAAATGTCGCCGTGCAGAAAGAGGATCACGGCTACATATTCCCAGCTCCCAATGTTCCTAGGTTGATTGTGTGAACGAGTGGTGTAATGCTCACCAGCTGGTCTTTAGTATGTTCCCGTGACTTTAGTTTGAGGTTCATAGATTAGATTTGATATTTGTGTATAATGTAGTGATGAGATGAGGAGATATATTAAATGAGCAATTAGATTAGTTTTATGCTGGTGGTGTTGGCGACGAAGGAATTATTTTACAGGTAGTTGGATTAAGATTCTAACCATGAATTTTGTTTTGGATAAGGATAAAAAACCTCACATGGAAACACGATAAGTGTATTGTTGTTGTGTTAGCACGTAAGAGTACAGTACTATGAGGAAGTTAAGTCTGTGAGCTTGATATTTTCCCTCCAAGATTTACATTTTTTTTCTGTCGTGATAAATATTTTCTGCCACGAGACTCAAAAGCATCCAGTTACATGTTCCAGGGGTCTGAGCACTGTTGTAATCTAGAGTTCAGAGACAGTGATCCTATTATCCTGTGAACGATCATTATTCTTATCCTTGGGGCGAAGGATCTTTTAAACACAACCAACTACATGTTCCAAGTCCCGGGTTAGGATAATTTTGTTACGTAATATTTTATTTGTCTATTCAGTAATATTACCTTTGTTTACTTTCACTTTAATTGGTGGTATGGTTTACAGTGTATATACCACAAGCTACCTGACGCGCCCACTGACAACAGCAACAGTAGCAAAAAAAAAAAAATACGAAAATAAAGATAATGACAACAAGGAACAACAACACATCACCAATAATAATAAACAGAATTAATACATCACAGGTTGAAGGGGGAGGAAGTGAGTCTTGTCTAGCCTCATTAAGCAATTCCTCCGTCTACAACTCAACAGTAGAGAGAGGCATACGAAAGGAGAAAAAAATCCTCATCTGTTCATCCATATCGTTAAGGCTGTGTACTACATGTAATCCAACTCTCCCTACAGGGTTGAATTGTGTGTTTTGAAACTTGCTGTAACGCTCAATATAGGGAGTTGGGTTTTTTTTTTTTTGTGGTTTTAGTTTTGTAATTGTTTTTAAATGGTTTTTCTTCTCTTGTAGACGTATGGTTCATATTGACGTGGGAGGCTGTGGGAAGGGTCTTGTATTTTCAATGGTCTTTCTTGTTTTACTTTGGCATGGTGTTACAGTGTTGGCATGGTGACAGTCAGGGTGTCATCGCTCACCATTTTTGTCGACACTGTAGCCAGGGAAAACATTATAGTGGTTTGAGGTTCATTTTGAGCTGTGGTGTGGTGTTGTTTGGTGTGGTGTGGTGTGGTGTGGCCTGGTGTGGTGTGGTTGTTGACTACTCACATATCTCTCAGTCGTCCTCAGGTTATCAGTTATAAGGCAACAAGAGTGAGACATCCACAGTGGCACAGGTGGTAAGATAAACACTAGTGGTGCCATAATCTAGTGGCAGGCGTCGTGAAGCTTGGGAGGTGTGACCTTCTCTGTCGACTTAAGAACCTGAACCCCCCACCCTACGCTGACAGCCAAACCAGCCAACCTGTACTTTTTTTTTACTGTCTCAGCCGTCAACCTCACGGGCCTGGCAGGGTGTAGTGATGTGTTGCTGTCTATCTCTCCGTCTGTCTGTCAACATTCTTGTCTCCGAGTCAAAGATTAAGTTTTCATACTGATGAATCTGGCTTTGTGTTTTCTCCTTACACCCGGGGAGAAGTCGTTGTTGTTCAGGGAGAGAGGTCGTTGTTGTCCCCGGAGAGAGGGTCGTTGTTGTCCCCGGAGAGAGGGTCGTTGTTGTCCCCGGAGAGAGGGTCGTTGTTGTCCCCGGAGAGAGGGTCGTTGTTGTCCCCGGAGAGAGGGTCGTTGTTGTCCCGGAGAGAGGGTCGTTGTTGTCCCCGGAGAGAGGGTCGTTGTTGTCCCCGGAGAGAGGGTCGTTGTTGTGTCGTTCCCAGAGAGGTCGTTGGGGAGAGGGTCGTTGTTGTCCCCGAGAGAGGGTCGTTGTTGTCCCCGGAGAGGTCGTTGTTGTTACCAGAGAGGTCGTTGTTGTTCCCGGGGAGAGGGTCGTTGTCCTTTTTGTGGAGGTCACTGGGTCAGAGGTCAAGGTCATTGTTCTGTAGAGACAAATCGAGTTTTAGGGTCGCATGGTGAAGGTTACTATTCAATTGTGTGTAATAATAATAATAATAATTAACGGTTTATTGAAAGAGCATGGCAGCCGGAAGGCTGAAAATATACACTTACATAATTGGGGGGCGTGTGTGTGTGTGTGTGTGTGTGTGTGTGTGTGTGTGTGTGTGTGTGTGTGTGTGTGTGTGTGTGTGTGTGTGTGTGTGTGTGTGTGTGTGTGTGTGTTACTAGGCTGTTGTCTTTATCGTGAGAGTGGAAGTAGGTCTTATTGACTTGACGGGCCAATAGGGACAGTGTTGATACAAGACACTCTTCCGTATACAAGACACTGTACCGTATACTAACTCCTGCACTCCGCCGCCTTCACTTCCACATTTACATCTTGGTAGACTGAGAGTGGCCCCGGGAACGAACCAGATATGAGTCTTGTGTTTTAACTGCATGGTCCCTACACACCTTATCGTTATCCTTCACAAAACACTACAGTTAATGATGATAGTTAATGCGTTAGGTCAGGGGGAATAACTTTGTTTAGAGAATATGTTGACAGTTTTAATTAATGATGTGAAGTCTGGTAGTTGTTGAACATTTTTCCAAGTCTTTTTTTTTTTACGTTTTTTGTGGTGTTTGGGATGTGTTTGTAGAAAGGAGAGGAGAGCTATCCCCCTCTCCCTTCCGTCTACCCCACTCCATCCTTCTCTACCCCACTCCATCCTTCTCTACCCCACTCCATATTTTAGGAGGTGGTGGGAGAACAAGGCAGTTACCCCCAGTCTAGGATTCTGGGTCAGGAGAGATAACCCCCGGAGTCTGGGGTGTGATGGGGGATAGATTAACCCCTCCACCTCTCCACCCACACGCCCAAACGCATAGTGTAGGTGTGAGGGGAGATGAGAGGGGAGACTATTCCTGGTGGCTGGCAGGTGGAGCGGCCGACATATGGGTGCCAACTGCCGAGGCTATGTTCCTCTTGTTAAGTTTACGATCGTTGATGTAAGTTTACGGGGAAATTACTCCGGGGCAATGTTCACTGTCTGGTTGTATCACCTCTTGTGTACATGAGTCACGACACATTTGTCACACTCTCAGCCCAAACTACCTCGTCAACACTCATGCTGTGAATCACCAACAAGTTACTTTTGTTTGTTGTCTGTCTCTCTCGTGTGTCCACAAATGGGTTAAAAATTACGTGGTATACAGTACTTACCAGTCGAGTACTAGTGTAGTAGCTTGTTTCTCCAAGACTTAACAGGGATGTAATTACCACACTCAATCAATCACTCAATCGATCAATCAATCAAGTCTTAATATTTAGTACATTATAGGTTGCCACTTGGTGCACATCATCACTTTACACTATGCTAAAAGTGGCCCATAAATAAATAAATTGAACAATGCTGGCTGATAAAGTGTGCCGGAGAATAAAGCTTTTACTGTAGAAAGTCTGTACGTTCATAAATTACATCAATAAACAAGAACGTCTCTTTTTATGCCTGTTTTCTCTTCTCTAGAACCTGCGCATAACTTTCCATTTTCGTCGATTCGAGTTTTCATATTTTTGGGTTAAATCTGTAAAAGAGAATTTGTTTTAAAAGTTTGACCCGAAGGAACTGTATGATTAAAGTTAGTTAATAATATAGATGATGAAGATATTATGAGGAAGTGGTAAGCGGTGTATTGCTGCCTCCCGAACTGGGCTACAATGAGCGATACAATCAGAGCATTTTGGCAATCTATCTTTGGTCGTCCACAGTGATGTATCTTAGTTACCCTCACTAGCGAATGTTGGCAGAGCTTGTGCTGTGCTGTGCTGTGCTGTGCTGTGCTGTTTCACCCTCCCGTCCGTCAATTTATCCTGTGTATGGAGAACTCACATTAGTTGACCTTGTCTGTGAAGTTTTATTCCAAGCGTAAATGAATATGAATGTAAAGAAAAAGGTTGTAAAGTTTACTAGTGTTTTATTATATCGTTGACATCGGACGTCATTATGGTACGGGTGTGTGTGTGTGTGTGTGTGTGTGTAAACTTTTTCCATTGTGCAGAATACAACTCTTGACAAGATATCTACACAGATTTTGTTGAAACGTCATGTATATATTTTAACATGACACAACGAAATGCAGAACAGTGAAGTCAAGTACCGTATCTGTGTCAAGGATGAAGGTCAGGTCAGGTCATATGAGTGCAGTTCCTATATATAGTGCCGGTGTTGTAGTCTCTCCTCACTCATTCCCACAACCATATATCTGTAATTTCTAACCCGGACAAAAAAAAGTTACCCGGACAATGACGTTTATCCGAATTCCCTAACCGGACAGCGAGGCGTTTATGTCCTTCCCACTTGGTTCTGATTGTCGCTCTCGCTTTTTTTTGGTCGCTGTTTGAAACCTTCCGGAAATTGTGAGCCAGACTGAGCAATGTGGTAACTGTGCTGCTCTTCTTCTGCCTCACAGATGCTAAAATAAATAAAAACTCGCTTGTGAATTTTAATGTCTATGCACAAATCTCTTCTCCTGTAAGTAAGACAGGTGGTGTGTGTGTGTGTGTGGGGGTGTATGTGTGTGTGTGTGTGTGTGTGTGTGTGTAAATAGAATCACATATGAACAGTAAATTGATATCACAAGCTTGTAAGGGGGGAGGGGGGTAGGGGTTTGCTGTTCTAGTGGCAAATAGCTGGGGGGGGATCGGGGTGAGGTGTTTGTTATTCACGATAGATGGTGACTGATGCATTACGAGTGTGTGACTCGCATAATGTAATCGTCCGTAGATAAACACACGGGGATTGGTAGCTAAACCCAGCGGCTAAACTCTCATAGGAAAGTAGAATTGGAATTTTCGTGAGCAGATCGAGGCAGCAGAGGACTTGAACCCAAACACACATTACAAAAAACAACAACACGAACGACATCCTAAATAAAAGTACATACAGAAATACATACATAACTACATAAACAAACAAAAAAATACACAAGTACTAAATAACCACAAGCAAAAAACCAAAAACAAATACACGCAAATATAGAAATAAAATGTACAACTACAAAAGAAAATAAAGAAGATGCAAAAAAAAAAAAACATTCACAGTCCACATAGGAAAACAACAACAAATCTGAGACACGTATTATTACCAGTACTTTAGCCAAGACCTCCTGAGTACTCCCTGCTGACCCCTTTATATGATCATTGTACCATTACGACCCCTTGAGATGGCCTCCACAACCCAATTTCTGGTCAAACCTTTATCACCAGTTACACTCAAACAACTTTTATTTATTTATTTTTTATTATTTTTTTTAGTATAGGAGGGTCTCTCTCTCTCTCTCTCTCTCTCTCTCTCTCTCTCTCTCTCTCTCTCTCTCTCTCTCTCTCTCTCTCTCTGTTAATCACCATTTATCAGTGTTTCCAGTGTGTCGTCGCTATATGCCAAAGAGAGGGAGAACGATTAATCAAATACACATAGGGAGGATGTTGTATTTAATGTACATATTTATAGAGAGGGATAGAAGAGAGGGTGATGGGGAAGAGAGGTGAGTGAGTGGGTAGAAGAGATGCCATGGTCTTGATTACAACACTAGTGCTAGCTGGTGGAGGTCTCAGCAAGGTAGTGGGTTACTCGCCCCCCCCTCTTGGGAGTATGCTAGTGCACCCAAGGTTTGTTCTGCTAGTGGTAAGCTTATTTGGTATACAACAGCTTGTGTATAGGAATGACCCCAGCCTCCACTCGAGAAACATCTGAGTATCGTGTGTCTGTGTGTTAGAATGTTATAGAAAACATTAATATTGACGATGTTGTTAAGGAATGTTCATGTTGGCTCACGAAGGACGCCATAACTGCTACTCTGGTTATCAGTGAGAGCCACAAACGAGAACCTCACTTTCTGAGGATCTTCTTTTGTGAATCCAGGTAAATCCAGGTAAAGCCAACTGTGAGTCACACTCAGCCAGCGGTGGTGGAGGGGCTACTACTATAGCTAGCAAAATGCCATAGAGGGTGTGGGATACTGTATAGAGGTCTAAGTACACCTGTATTATATGTGCTGCAAGTTATCATCGTTTATTAGTGATTAACGGCAGGTAACACTAATATTATAAGAGTTACAAAATGAAGATGAATGGAATTGTGGGAAATTTATTATATTAATGGAAGGAAAGAAATCTGTTAGGGGGGGGGGATAAGGTAGCCTCTCCTCCCCAGAGTTTTTGTTGACAAGATAAATGATCGCTGGTTCCTCCTACAGCACTCCCCACCCTAAACTCTGCAGACGACACAAATTTCATGTCAAACTTTTCTGTAAAGGTCGTCACTTTTACTCTTGATCCACCAGTTTCACCCCAAGACCACAAGCATCCACTTTTTTTTTTTACTTTTAAAGGCGACTAATTAGCTTGTTGAAGAAAAGACGTTTGATTTTAACAAGTCATCAGTTTGCCTTGCGTATGACGCCACCTACAGGCCACTAGTTACCACAGAGACAAGACGCTATTTATTTATTTTTTTTATTGGGCACCCCCCTACATCCTTGTGTAAGGTGAAGCGCAGAAGCGCCCACAGCGTCCAACAGTGAAGCATGCCAAGTTCATGCTTGCCTTATGTCCGATGAGTTAAGGGCGTAGAAGCCTGAAGAGTAATTAGTTTTTATGTCTAAGCGAGTTATTGGAAGCCCCAACAACTTGTCCCTGAATACGAATTCGCAACTTTCGATTTACAGCAGGTACCTACATTGCTGCTAGGTGAACAGGGACCAGGGGGACTAGGAAGAGTGTCCACGCAACTTCCGCTGGCCCGGGAATCGAACCCGTGACATCTTGCTTGCGAGGCAATTAGCGGTACCGCTCCACCAGCGCCCCCCACAAGACGCTAGTGTCACTGTTTTCATCTCATATTATTATCTTAAGATCACCCGTAACTTCACCATCTGATACAACAGCTGTGGTGTCTCAGAGTAATCACCATCACATAGAACTTGTCAATAACAAGACTAACGTAATTTTGTTGAACTCTTGACTTTGGAGGGAGGAAGTTTCATCTTACGTTGATTTCAATGTGTGAAGTTAATGTTAGAATTGTGATTTATTAACAGAAGTAGAATGGATGAGGACGAGGAGGTGAATGATGTTAGTGAGGCGGGTCACGTGTGGGAGGCTCAGAGGGCGTTACGTCTTCATCGGTGCGCCACATCTCATATTGATGCTTCAAGACCCAGTCATATTTGCTGAGCACACCCGCATGGCAATGAACGTCTCGTCTCTCAGGGAACCCGGCCACACTCGGGGCCAACTTTAATATTGTGCTCCCCGAGGCTGCACCAGAAATATCTTCCACACTGCCGGGTTTAGTCTCACTCTTAAACCTTTAGTTTTTAATCATTCCTTCCATTCTTAGTTTTAATTCTCCACTGGCTTGGTCATTGCTACTCCACAAGTAACAGTTATTATGGGGGTATTTAAGACGCATGTATTAAGGAGTTGATGTATTCCGTAAGTTAGGTCTCATGAATAGAATCTAACATGCCGATGTGTTGTTAAGTCCCTCGTGTTGTCTCGTCTACGCTTGGTCTCACACCGCCAGGTTAAAGAGCACTAAGCCAGAGAACGTTTTGTAAGTCTGCCTCAGCGACACCGCCTTAGAGAGATAGTGTGTTTGTTAGTAGCTTCAGAGAGCAAAAGTATTTCCACTGGAATATAAATAAAAGCGAAAATACTTTATATTATGCTAGGACGACATGAGCAGTGTGTGTGTGTGTGTGTGTGTGTGTGATGCTAAGATTCGTGTTCTTCTAAAACAAACAAAAACAAACATGACCTTTGTAAGTTTGGTATTGTCAGGGGGATGTAGCACACCATTCTTGGAGTTGGAAGCTAATTGCTCTCTCAAAACTTTACCCATTCTAGTTTAATACGGTCGCTCTAAGAGTTTACGGATGTGGGGGCACAGAGTAACTGGAGAGGAGACGGACATTAAGCAGAAGTTAGTGAAGTAATGTTTTTTTCTGGAAAGTGAAAGTTTAGGATTAGTGTTGGCTGAAGTATGACTCGTTCACTGGATTATCGATTGCTAGGGATTTTATGTCTAACTTAACTATTGTCTGGAGGTCAAACTAATAGCTCGTAGTTAGTTGGATTATGATGACTAGCTGTCGTGGCTAGTTGGTTGTATCCGGGGTGTGGATAGAGCGGAACGAATAGATCTTTGGAGGGATAGTTCCATCATCTTAGCACTCCCTGGACAATGTATAGCCTCGCCCTCTCTATAAACTGTAGCATAGATCCAGTGTTGTTGTTTTTCTTTAGTGTCGTGTGGTTGATCAGTCGTTTGACCATATTTTTCGTTGAATATATTTTTTTTTCGTCGAAGTAATGATGGCGGTCCTTCGTTTGTCAAATATGATGACGTTCCATGGGTCTGAGAATGATTATTGAGTTTAATATGGAATCTATTGACTTTTTAATTGCTTTCACCTGTATAAGAAAATGGACTTGTAGGGGGAGTTGATTATTGAGTCTTGTTTTATATTCTTTATCGTCTGTCATTTTCCAAGGTTGACATTAAGTAATAGTCGAGTATTTGTCTTGTTATTCACTAGTTCTTTGTCCCACGTTTTCGGTTGTTGTTATTTGCTTTAGAACAGCTGGGAGCGAACTTGTTAAAGGGGGACACAGATGTCTCACCTTCGGGCACAATAACTTAAGCTAACCTCACCTAACATAACCTAAGCTAACCTCACCTAACATAACCTAAGCTAACCTAACATAACCTAAGCTAACCTCACCTAACATAACCTAAGCTAACCTCACCTAACATAACTCAGACAAACGGGATTTTAGGGATGATGGCAGCTTGAAACACATAAAAGTTTTGTCTTAGCTGAGACACCATTAGTACATCTTGTCTTACGTGTTGATCTCTTCATTGCTGGGTGTGAGAGGTGGCTGCCGACTTTCCCCCAAGTGTCTCTCCGTTGATCTTGATACCTGGAAACTGAGGAGGTGGTTGGTGTGGAGAAGGCTGATGGAAAACCTTGGTATGTGTGGCATTCAGGGAGATTTGTAAGTGTTGACAGGCTCTGGCGGGGAGCACTCCAGGGCGAACATTTTGTGTGTGGAGACAACACTGTCATTAGCATAGTGCAGTCGATGACAAAGGTTATTGTATCCTTGGGTCTTCCACTGAGGCGGTTGAGAGTTTCCAATTGTCTGTCTGTGTAGGATTTATTATTGATTTCTGATAGAGGAGCGAGGAGTAGGAGGAAGAAGGCGGATAAGAGGAGAGCTGGCGCGGCTTCACAGTCTTACTCGACTACAGTTTGGGGATATAAGAGATCACATTTAGAGCCATTGTTAAGAACTGCTGCTGGCGTCTTGTCTTGGTGGGTTTAAACTGTCTCTGGACACTTGGACGCAGACATTACTGGGGTCATATACAAATTCCTGATGGTGGAATGGACACCCTCATCAGACAGATGGAAGCCGTGTACAGTGTAAAATGTCGATATTATTTTCAACGTTTCTCCTGAAGGTGATAAACGGCAAAGATCATGTCCGCTGTTCTTCATGATTATCTGAAGGTAGGTTGAGAGTCAGGGATGAAACATTCGGCAGCCTTGAGGAAGATATTCATAAATATTCTGGCGAGGATCTTCCCAGCAGTGATGAGGAGAGAGATACCGTGGTAGTTATCGGTGCCTGATGTGTGTGTTCCTCTCTTGAAGATGGTGACGATGGTAGCATTCTTCAGGTCCCGAGGAATCTCTTTCAGGTTCTAGATCTTCTGGAGGAGGAGATAAAGATGTGTTCAGCGAATATTGATGGGAACCCCGAGATCTTCTGTGATGGGAAGTTGACGATTCTGATCAGTGACTTGGCCCCACGGTGTTAGAATCTGTTTAGTAGGTCTTAAAAGTATTCTTCCCAGATTGTAGATTCGCTTGGTTGTGCTTGAGCAGAGAACACCTGTCCTTTCACCTGATAGGAGTGTCTCTGTGAATGCTTTTCGTGTCACTGAAGAAACTACACCTGTCGTGTTGATAATTATAAAACCTCGATTTTATTTTTTTAACTGTTTTTTCCCACTTCTCGTTTTTTTCTGGGTTCCGATCTGTTTCTGTGTTATACTATAGTGCGTTTTTTTCCCAGCTGAGAAAAAAACGCACTATAGTCATAAAAAAACGACATCATTTGGCTGTATATAAGTTTACTTCATAATTTACCGGGTATAAATTACACTGATGGATTAAGAGAGATACAATGGCGTCAGACTGCACACACTAACAACTACAACAATAGACGTAGACTCAGAGGCGACACGAGTGCTCTTAACACACTTTTGGGAAACAGAAGAAGAAAAATAACTTAACTAAGAACCAAGATGTAACGTTGTCTGGGGAGGGGGGGATGTGGTAGTCAGTCTTGAGATATGATATTTAATTTATTCATGTAAGTAACGTAACCTTGCCAACCTTCTTGTACCTGTGAATAAAAGTGAATTAGGAAGATTATATTTTGTGTGTTATATTATTTTTTTTTTGTGAAATTATTAGTTAATGGAAGTCGAATGTATCTGATATAAATCTTTCGTGTGTTCGTGTGTATTTCTGTGTTCATATTATGGTATTGTTTTTTTTTGTGTGGTTACATAATTGTGTTATTACGAGTGTTCACCATAAAGTTACTGTGTTATTACGAGTGTTCACCATAAAGTTACTGTGTTATTACGAGTGTTCACCATAAAGTTACTGTGTTATTACGAGTGTTCACCATAAAGTTACTGTGTTATTACGAGTGTTCACCATAAAGTTACTGTGTTATTACGAGTGTTCACCATAAAGTTACTGTGTTATTACGAGTGTTCACCATAAAGTTACTGTGTTATTACGAGTGTTCACCATAAAGTTACTGTGTTATTACGAGTGATCACCATAAGTCACTTGTTATCACGAGTTATTGTTCTAAAGTGGGACCTCTCGCCTGCCTCTCACTGAGCACCGTAAAAGCCTTCTGCATGTGAAGCTAATATTTGGTGACCAGTTGGAGTTATCACCTACAGTCTGGCCCGTGGTGTATAGTGTGTGTGTGTGTGTGTGTGTGTGTGTGTGTGTGTGTGTGTGTAAGAGAGAGGGGGGGGAGGGTAGGTAATTAGAGGATCCTGGTCATTATGAGGGAGTAACTGGCAGTAAGACACACGGGTAAAAAGCTGAAATCACCTCCAAAAAAGAAGAAAGAGTTAAATTAGGTGCAAGATAAGCACACAATGACATGTATGTAAAAGGTCTATTCCTGCAAGGGAGATAAAAAGAATGAAGAGAATGTTTGAGATAAAGGAAGATATGAGGTGTAGGCAAGGCATAAACGTGGGGATATGTGGAGACGACGAGGTGTAATGGGCAGCGCTCAGCCTCCATTATTCAGGGTCTTGGTGGGTGCTGGGGAGGTGGCCGACACGAGGAGACGCTCATTCTGCTAAGATTTGTAGTTGGAATGTAACCTTGAGGGAGGGAGAGAGGGATGGTGGACTAATTACTCGCATGTCGTCGACTTGCTGGACTAATTTATTACCAGAAAAAACTCCTCAGTGTTTTAATATTAGAAGATATTTTTTTCTTCTTTTAATAGCGATTAATGTGAGTTATAATTTCTGCCATTGATTAGGATTGTATGTATATATTTGTCTAGTGTATTAACCAGGTAGTAGAGACAGACGGTTCTTGTGGAAATTTGACGACTGAACATTTGACAAGGACGACAACCCAGCATTATACTTGTCCCGTGAATTCCTCTCATTATACGAGGCTGTCATTATACTAGCAGAACACTCTCATATATAACTTATTATAGTTTACAATGTAGGGAAAAGGGTCAAGTAGGACCGTCTCTCATGATATAAGTCCCTTTCTTTTAAGTGCTTCATGTTGGACCAGTGAGGGACTTGTACTCAGGGGGGGGGGGGGGGTTAAGTTCCTCTTGTTTATAGGTTCAAGACTTTGTTATCATCATGTGTACGACCTTTAGTTAGGCTGTAAATAATAGCAGTCTGGCTGGAGCAACGGTGATTGGTCCATATAAATCCCTACCTATCAGACGTAATCTCTAGAATTGAGGTCACTGGTAATTGGCCTCTTTTAGAATGGTTAGGTTAGGCCTTATTAGGAGAGGGATCAATTTCAGTTACAATGGAAGCACGTGCTTATGTTGATCCAGGAGGGTTCTGGCATGGTGGTGACTCTCAACACACACACACACACGCACATACATGCAGCATCGACCGGCAACAAACACAACGACCTACAATAAAGATGCAGATCCTTCGCTAATGGCGGCATTATTGAACCAGCCGCCTCCACCATCACCACCACCACTGTCGCAGCCCCCTCCACCACCCCACCACCACTGTCGTAGCCCCTCCTCCACCACCACCACTGTCGTACCACCACCACTGTCGTAGCCCCTCCACCACCACCACTGTCACCACCCTCCACCACCCCCACCACCACTGTCGTAGCCCCCTCCTCCACCAACACTACTGTCGTAGCCCCTCCACCACCCCCCACCACCACCACCACCACCACCACCACCACCACCACCACCACTACCACTGTTGCAGCCCTCTCTACCACCACCACCACCACTGTCCCCCTTCCACCACCGCTACCACCACCACTGTCAGTCCCTCCTCCACCACCACCACTGTCGCAGCCCCTCCACCACCGTCCACTGTCAGCCCCTCCTCCACCACCACCACTGTCGTAGCCCCCACCACCACCACCACCCTGTTCCACCACCACCACCACTGTTGCAGCACCACCACCACCACTGTTGCAGCCCCACCACCACCACCGTTGCTGATGACATATATTTTTTAATCATGCTGCCCCATATTTTGTGCCATGAGACAGGACGGGATAAAATATGGTGGTGGGAAGTCTTGAACAGGTAGTAAGTGTGTGTGTGTGTGTGTGTGTGTGTGTGTGTGTGTGTGTGTGTGTGTGTGTGTGTGTGTGTGTCGTTTTACCCAGGTTATGTTTGATCCCTGTAAGAAAATTTTGTAATCTAAGTCTTCTGAGTTCGTTTCACATTTCATTTTTTTTATATAAACGTATTCAGTTTTTCAGTTTATCGTAGTGTGGTACTTAATGTCTGCCAGGGAGAGGTACATGGTGACTGGCTGGTACCCAATGATTATAAAACACTTGCTGATCAAAAGTCCCAGTCTGGCACCCTACTCTCTCTCTCTCTCTCTCTCTCTCTCTCTCTCTCTCTGGGAGGTGATGATAACTGCTGCCTGTCCTCAGCTCTCAGGAGCAGGTGTATCACTCCCAGAGGCTGAATTTTTTCAAGTTTACTGTGGCGTCTGGTCTGGTCTGGTCTCCTCCCAGTGTATAGACCCGGTATATCTTTTTAATTTGTATATATTTTTATTTTATTTTATTGATGATTTTTTTCTTTTAATAGATAATTTATTTAGAGGATTTATTTTCAATGTATCTGTTGTTAAATAATTTAAACGGATGGCAGATGTAATTTACGTAAAAAAACACATCACACACACACACACACACACACACACACACACACCTTTCACCAAGATTAAGAAATGCCTACTGTTGATATATTGCTATAATGCTCATATGTCTGTCAGATAACTAAACTATAAGACCAAGAGTGTTATGGGGGGAGTCACCTGTTATAGACAGACTTACGGAAGGACGGATAAGTGACAGTACTGAATTATGAGCTACTTTCACCGTCAGTGTCAGGCAGTAAAGATGGTTGGTGTGGGAGTATGGAGGTGTAGGAGGGATGTGGCTCCTGTCTCCCTCCTGTAGCAGGGTGTGGCTCTCCTCTCTCCCTCCTGTAGCAGGGTGTGGCTCTCCTCTCTCCCTCCTGTAGCAGGGTGTGGCTCTCCTCTCTCCACACACTTGATGTATATTTCATGTGACATTCTACTCCTGTTGTCCTCCCAAGTGGCCCGTTGTATTTTTCCAGACCTCAGCCGCTAGCAAATCCGGCTTGACACACCCTCACCCGTTGCTGCGGTTTTCGTTGGTGGTTTAAGGTTTAACTTTTACGTTTGTCATGTCATTGATGCCCCGTAGCTGGTAATTTCAAGGTGAGCTGCTTACCTGAACACGCTATTAGCTAACCGTATGGTAATTACCCGTGTATTTGTAAAGTTTTGCGTTTGCCTTTCCTCTCTGTGTACAGTTGTGGATGGTAGTTAAGGTAGTAGGAGAGCCAGTGTGGACAGCCTGTTTAATTAATTACCTCCAGGTATATTGTCTTCAACTCTGTGTATTGTAAAGGTATGTTGGTCATCTTACCTGTGGGAAATTGTTTAGTTTCTCGTATAAAATTGTGTATCTCACCTTCACTTGTTCCCGACGTGTTGTGGCCAGTGTTAGGGTGAAGGTAAAGTAAAACTGGCGTCGCCCTCAGCCACTCCTGCTGGTGGTGTAAACTACTGTACCCTCGCCCTGGGGGTCCTGCCAGCTGCCTCACTCCACAGACTAAAATGTTTCCTTTAACTTTATCTCTTTTATTTTACTGCAGTATGATGTGTGCGGTGTTGAGTCTTGAGATGATTGTGTTTAGTAATTATACATAGAGGTGTGTGTGTGTGTGTGGGGGTATATCGGTGTCAATTTTTCCCGCAAAACATAAACAAAAAAGATGGGGATTATTTTTCATTTTAATTATTATTACCGCCAGGATGATTACGTCTCTCTCTCTCTCTCTCTCTCTCTCTCTCTCTCTCTCTCTCTCTCTCTCTCTCTCTCTCTCTCTCTCTCTCTCTCTCTCTCTCTCTCTCTCTTCCATTGTTATCATTATGTAGGTCAGTGTCATGCCGTAACAATGTGAGACGAGGGACAGTCCACAGCCAGAGACAGCAGAAAGTTACCCATACGACCACACACACGAGAGAGAGACTGTACCGTACAATCTAGCCTGGCTCCTTTTGTTACATCTGGACGCGTATTGTGTGGCGCACTTCACCTCTTGACAGTAGGAAGAACCGCGCGTCACCTTCCTTTATTGTCCGGGAGCTGCCATAGTCTATATACTGTACCTCTCATTACTACTGGAAGGTTGAATAAAAATAGTAAGTGTTTATTTTTACTTTTATTTTTTCTCTTGGGTAAATATTTTCTCGTCTTTTTCACTCCCTCTTCCTTCTATATCATTCTCTTGTTTTCTTCTTCTTCTCTTTCTCCTTCTCCTCCTCTGTTCCATTTTGTTTCATTTGAGTCTCTCTCTCTCTCTCTCTCTCTAGTCATTCAGTCCCCCAATTCCTCTCTACTTCTTCCGTTCCTTTTTACTTCCTCTGTTCCTCCTCCCTCTTTACTCTTGCTGTCCCTCTTCCATCTACGGTCTCTCCTTCCTCACCTCCCGTCTCTCCTTCCCCCTTCCCGTCTCTCCTCCCTCACCTCCCGTCTCTCCTTCCCCCTTCCCGTCATGTCTTCCTTGTGACTTAAAAACACTATGGCTTCCCACTCCCTCCTCTCCATCCCCTGCCAAGCCCACTCACCACTTCCTTCATCCCACTCACTCACCATCACCCTCCCCCTCACCCCTGTACAAGTGTTTCTCATAGGCAGGAAGCACCCCCCTCCCCACACCTCCCCCCTTGCTCCCCTCCTTCGTGTGTGATTGGATAGACGTACCTTATGTGAAATATGTCTCAGATTGTGTGGTGAATTCTCCCCCCTCTCTCTCTCTCCCCCCCCCTCCCTCCCTCACACCCCTTCCCCCCCACACCCTTCCCCACCTCCCCACCTCGTCCTTCCCCGAAAAAAATATTACCCATATTTTTGTTTGGAAAATGAAATGGTAAGGTATAAGACCAGAGGATTTTTTATTTTTTAAATGACTTCAAGAATTTTTTTAATGGTCGTTGTATATAAGTTAACAATCCGTCCGTCTGTGGTCCCATGTTGGTATTAGTTTCCGTCGGTATACTTATAACTTAAGGTGGCGGCCTGACACAAGCAACTTAACGGAAGCTATAATTGAACTTTGTTATTTGGCCATACGAGGTGAGAATATATAGTTCCATATAATAGAGGTGTCAGGTAGCTAATTTACACCGGTGTGTCTCAGCGTCTAGGGTGAAGTAGCTTGGGTATTGTTATTATTGACTGTTGATGATGATGTGTGTGTGGGTGAAAAGGCCTGTTCCTGGCCACTGACAGCGCCTTGCCCAATGATCTTACTCTGCTCTGTTTAGTTATTTATTTATTTATTTATATTAGATGTGATGTAGCGTTATCTTGTTCAGTAGGCTCGAGGGTGTAGAGTTGGGATTGGGATTTGGTTAGGTTAGGTTAGGTTTGGTTAGGTTTGGTTAGGCTGGCGATGGGTATAGGACTCCCATACCACCGTGAAAATAAAAAAATACAATTAAAATCTGAATTCGAGTTTTTGTCCTGAGTCGGGAATAAATATCGAAATTTGCACAAAACTGAAAAAAAAATCGAGAAAAAAACATGGAATTTTTTATTATTGTTTTTTGTTTCGTGTAAACTTCTTTGACCAGAGGATCCATACTATTGGTTAACTGTCATGTGTGTGTGTGTGTGTGTGTGTGTGTGTGTGTGTGTGGCTGTTTGTCTTATACTCTGGTAAAAAGAACAAAAACACTAAAAAATCCGTAGGTGATTTTTCCAGTTGTGAAAAAAAAATGCATGAATGTCCTTATTTATTTTTCGTGGGAAGTCTGAAAGAATGAATGAATGAATGGATGAATGAATGGAAGAATGAATGGAAGAATGAATGAATGAATGGAAGAATGAATGGAAGAATGAATGAATGAATGAATGAATGAATGAATGAATGAATGGAAGAATGAATGAATGAATGGATGAATGAATGGATGAATGAATGGAAGAATGAATGAATGAATGAATGAATGGAAGAATGAATGAATGAATGAATGGATGAATGAATGGAAGAATGAATGAATGAATGAATGGATGGAAGAATGAATGGAAGAATGAATGAATGAATGAATGAAAGAATGAATGAATGAAAGAATGAATGAATGAATGAAAGAATGAATGAATGAATGAATGAATGAATGGAAGAATGAATGGAAGAATGAATGAATGGATGAAAGAATGAATGAAAGAATGAATGAATGGATGAAAGAATGAATGAATGAAAGAATGAATGAAAGAATGAATGGAAGAATGAATGAATGAATGGATGAATGAATGGAAGAATGAATGAATGAATGAATGAATGAATGGATGGAAGAATGAATGGAAGAATGAATGAATGAATGAAAGAATGAATGAATGAATGGAAGAATGAATGAATGAATGAATGAATGAAAGAAAGAATGAATGAATGAATGAATGGAAGAATGAATGAGTGAATGAATGAAAGAATGAATGAATGAATGAATGAATGGAAGAATGAATGAATGAATGAATGAATGAATGGAAGAATGAATGAATGAATGAAAGAATGAATGAATGAATGAATGGAAGAATGAATGGAAGAATGAAAATGAATGAAAGAATGAATGAATGAATGAAAGAATGAATGAAAACAATGAATGAAAGAATGAATGGAAGAATGAATGGAAGAATGCATGGAAGAATGGAAGAATGAATGAATGAATGAATGAATGAATGAAAGAAAGAAAGAATGAAAGAATGAATGAATGAATGAATGAAAGAATGAAAGCATGAATGAATGAATGAATGAATGAAAGAATGAATGAATGAATGAAAGAATGAAAGAATGAATAAAAGCATGAATGAATGAATGAATGAATGAATGAATGAATGAATGCTCCTGGTGTAATATGAATGAAGACTCGCTTTCTTTTATGATAATCATGTGGCATCGGGTACTGTTCTCTCGTCTATATTCATAAACAAACAATGGGTATCACGTGTGTATGGACGTTGGTGATAACAGGTTTAAAGGCTGTGTTTACATTGTGTCTTGTTTGATTACCACCAGGGAGGAGTACTGGCTTTAACTATGGTCCAGGTGGTTGGGTTGGGTTAGGTTTGGTTTGGTTTGGTTTGGTTTGGTTTGGTTTGGTTTGGTTTGGTTTGGTTTGGTTAGGTTTGGTTTGGTTTGGTTTGGTTTGGTTTGGTTTGGTTAGGTTTGGTTTGGTTTGGTTTGGTTTGGTTTGGTTTGGTTTGGTTTGGTTTGGTTTGGTTTGGTTTGGTTTGGTTTGGTTTGGTTAGGTTTGGTTTGGTTAGATTTGCTTTGCTTTGGGGCTATAAGATTGTATGTAGGGAAAAAACAAACCAGTGAATCACCTTAATTAAACCACTGATGTAATAATACTCGTGTAATAATATTCACCTACCTGTATACTGTACCTTTGTTATTATGCTCATTAACCTGTCTTACTGTTATCTGTTATTAAACTTATAAAAATCAAAACAAACTTCATATCATAGTTTAATTCTCGTTTTATTCATTGTTTGGGGGGCAGATAACAGTAAGATGGTTGTTTGGTTGTATATAAAAATATTTAAATATGACCATTGTTCACGGTATCAAGATTGTCTATACTTACATGCAGCCGAAAGTAAAGCAGGAGCAGAGCAAAGTGTAAGTAGACTTGCAAGTAGGTGGAAGTAAGGCAAGTAGTAGTAGTAGTAGAAGTAAGTATAAGTAGATACGCAAGTAGGTGGAAGTAAGGCAAGTAGTAGTAGTAGTAGAAGTAAGTATAAGTAGATACGCAAGTAGGTGGAAGTAAAGCAAGTAGTAGTAGTAGTAGTAGTAGAAGTAAGTATAAGTAGATACGCAAGAAGGTGTAAGTAAAGCAAGTAGTAGTAGTAGTAGTAGTAGAAGTAAGTATAAGTAGATACGCAAGTAGATGAAAAGTAAAGCAAGTAGTAGAAGCCTTTAACTGTTGTAGAATTTTTAAGTACAAGTATATAGACCTAAAGTGTGTATATAAGTAGACAAGTAGGTGCCAGAAAACGTAACAGAGTCGTAGTGTGTGTAAATATGAATAGATATCACAGCTGGAATAGATTATGTAGATAGTTAAGTAGTTTGTAGAATGTGTGTGTGTGTGTGTGTGTGTGTGTGTGTGTGTGTGTGTGTGTGTGTGTTTGTGTGTGTGTGTGTGTGTGTGTGTGTGTAATGACCTAATTCACATATATATCGAGAGAGAGTCAATGCCAAAATGCCTATATGCCCTCCTCCGCCTCTGACGTTAGAATTCCACGAGTTTTGGGCTCAGAGTCATATGAAAAATTCCTGTATCACGAACTTTTAATGTCCTGTGGGGGAAGAGCTCAGCCTGGTATAATATTCTGGAAAGCTTGGAAACGCGATCATAGTTTTCCCCACTTCTCACAGGAAATCGTAAAATGGTTAGAAAACAAAATATAGATTGGTTGCCTTCTCGTCGTTAAGAAGTACACGGAACAATAACACAAAATACGGGCAAAGTACACGGAACAATAACACAAAATACGGACAAAGTACATTACATGATACAATAAGGACATAGACATTTATCACTAACGACCAGATCCTGAAGTTAACACGTGTCCCCAGGTACACCGTGTTGGCGTCTGTGTTACTTTTCACGCCCTTGTAATTTGAAGTCAATCAATACCTACAGCGTGACGTGAACCGAACCCTCCCTATGTGTGATGTTGCAACAGTACGTGACTTATTGACCTTCATTATGGCAGGACTGAGTGAAGACATTTAAGCATAGGCAGAATAGCAGCTGACACTTGAATATTATCAGAAGACAAAGAGGTAACGTAAAATAATAGTTAAAATATCTGGTAATATAATCTCCCGAGAGCTCAAGATTAATATCGCCTCAACTGAGAAAATATCAAGAAGGAGATTGAGTAATTTTTAAAACTTTGGGGAATAAGGAGGTGAGGAGGAGACTGTAATGCACTCAAAACTCCTGTTCCTCACCCACTCCATTCCTTCACCTACTCCTGTGCTTCACCCACTCCAATCCTTCACCTACTCCTGTGCTTCACTCACTCCAATCCTTCACCTACTCCTGTGCTTCACCCACTCCAATCCTTCACCTACTCCTGTGCCTCACCCACTCCAATCCTTCACCTACTCCTGTGCTTCACCCACTCCAATCCTTCACCTACTCCTGTGCCTCACCCACTCCAATCCTTCACCTACTCCTGTGCCTCAATCTAATCTAATCCTTCACCTTCTCCTGTGCCTCACCCAATCTAATCCTTCAATTCTACTCCTGTGCTCAATTCACCCATCTTCCACCCACTCCTGTGCCTCACCCACTCCATCCTTCACTCACTCCTGTGCTTTCCACCCACTCCAATCCTTCACCTACTCCTGTGCCTCACCCACTCCAATCCTTCACCTACTCCTGTGCCTCACCCACTCCAATCCTTCACCTACTCCTGTGCCTCACCCACTCCAATCCTTCACCTACTCCTGTGCCTCACCCACTCCAATCCTTCACCTACTCCTGTGCCTCACCCACTCCAATCCTTCACCTACTCCTGTGCCTCACCCACTCCAATCCTTCACCTACTCCTGTGCCTAACTTTTGCCACCGTCGACTCTGTTCTACATTCTTTCCTCTCTCTCTCTCTTTTTCTTTCTCTCTTTCTTCCACATCAGTTACAGTACGTTGTTATTTTTTCCTCCAAGTTCTCTAAGCCTGATTTTTCTTTTTTTACTTTTTTCCCCTTCCCTGTCGTTACTTTTTTCCCCTTCCCTGTCGTTACTTTTTTCCCCTTCCCTGTCGTTACTTTTTCCCCTTCCCTGTCGTTACTTTTTTCCCTTCTCCCGTCGTGTGTGTGTATGTCTCTTTTGTCGACTATTTTCTTTGTCTTACATTATTCTCTGTCTTGGTATTGGATGGTGTCTCCGTCCCACTGGCTGCATCTTGTGTGGGTGGTGTAGTAATGAGGGTGTATAGTGTAAAAGGTGTACAGGTATAGGGAGTGTCACTGCTCAGGTGATAAAGGTGTCACAGGTGTTAGACTAATTAATTCATACCTTACCTGTCACTATTATTATTTACCATGAGTCGAGAACAGCAAAGATAGAAGAAGTCTCGAATAGAGTAGAGTAGAGTAGAGTAGAGTAGAGTAGAGTAGAGTAGAGTAGAGCAGAGCAGAGCAGAGTAGAGTAGAGTAGAGTAGAGTCACCTTAGTGGGTCTGCCTACCATTAAGAGGGTGGTAGGTGAGAGGACTAAGTCATAAAGTGTATAATTTGGTTGAATAAACACTGCGGGAAGAGGCAGCGGCGGCGGGGTATTCTACTGTAAATATCTTGGTAGGATTTTCAGCCAGGGACCCGGAGTCATGGCGCAGGTGTCGGGGTAAGCAGTGAGGAGGAAACGAATGTGTGTGTGTAGAGTGTTAACAAGGATCTAAGATTTTTTTTTTACTAGGTTAGGTTATGTTAGATTAGGTTAGGTTATGTTAGATTAGGTTAGGTTATGTTAGGTTATGTTAGATTAGGTTAGGTTATGTTAGATTAGGTTAGGTTATGTTAGATTAGGTTATGTTAGATTAGGTTAGGTTATGTTAGATTAGGTTAGTTTAGGTTGAGTTGATCTGGATGTATGATTTTGGTGTTTGGTGTTTGGATGGTTGAAAAGTGTGCAGAGTAAGATTATTGTTATGTGTTAGTGTGTGGTGAAGCCGTACATTTGTAGAAGGATAGGGACACGGGATTAGGGAGAGGGGGCTAGGGACATGGGGTTAAGGACACGGGGATAGGGATGGTAGATGGTATGAAAATGACGTGGGGGTGAGGGCAGGTAAGTGGGAAATGGGGAGGGTGAGACATACACTGGGTGAAGGATTGTGGGGGACGGGGGGGGGGTGAGACATACAGTGAAGGACGGTAACGAGGCGAGATACACACACTGGGTGAAGGGGAGTGAGTTCCTTTGAAGTCTGAAGTATATTTTTCATGGAATTATTTGAGCACTAACAAGATTATCACTGAGGAAGGTTAATAATATTTTGCTCCTTATTGTTTGGGTGGGTGGGTGGGTCGGTGGGTAAGTGGGTGGGTGGGTGGGTGGGTCGGTCGGTCGGTGGATGGCTGGGTGGGTAAGTGGGTGGGTGTATTGGATGTGTTAAGATGAATAACACTGTTGAGTTGACCTGAGAACTATAGGTAGAATATATACTATGAAGGGACACACATCAGAGAGGGAAAATTTAAGGAAAAGACAAAGTGAAGTATTGTGTTAGGGGAGTGTCAAGGACTGTCGAGGGGTCCTGCCGAGGGGTCCTGCCGAGGGGTTCTGCCGTGGAACTGGACATCTTCATCTTTTACGTAAGAGATATATTTGAATATGTCTCTGTTTGTGAAGAAAACAACCACTCTAACTTTAGTCTTGGCAGTGACGAGGAGAGGCGTGAGAGAGGAAGCTAAAACTGAATTGAATTGAGAAACTATACAGAGAAAGTTTACCGAGGCTTCACCTGTGGAGGGGCAACAACAGAAGCTGCCGGAGGAGTGAAGCCAGACAAGTGCGAGGTGTTATAACGACGTTTTCCCAGGAAGCAAACTTTTTTTTTTTATTGTTCAGATCAAAAGAACGATGTTTGGTGAGCTGGGTCGAGGAGGCAAGTCATAGTAGTGCTGGTTGGAGGAAGTTACACATACAGGTCACATCATGTACATATTATTTGTCTATCTTCTATGCTAGTGATTGTTCCTATCCTCATCACATTACTGTAATAACCTCCTTAACATTCTCACAAGCGATATTGTTTCCAGCCTCTAACTCTGATCATCTCCATTATACCTGTGTTAGTATCCTTCACCTTACCGTCACTTGTCGTGCTCGTTCATACTTTACTGCACAGTATTTTACTCTCTACAGCAGACATGTCTATATTTTATTCTCGCCAGTGGAGTGTCGCGCTACCGTCCTTTTTATCACTATGTAATAAAATTCAATCTTCAAGGTATTCTACAGCGAAGGGTCCCTCACTCCCTCTCACCACCTCTCCACATCAGACGACTTACGTACTCTATTCTAATGCCGTTTCCATATTCAGTATGTTCATGAAATCTAGTCTATCAAACCCTCTCTTTTCACCCCTCGTAAGACACGTCATTCCCTTCCATGCCTCCCCTACTCTACGAGATGGTCCCCTTAGTTAGTGGAAACCTCGTCATCATTCATGCTCATTCCCCACACTTCTCAACAAAAGAACTCCCTTCCTTCTCCCCTCTTTCTGAATAGGTATATACCCGCCTCATATCACACACCTAAACAAATATTGTCATCTATCTCTGCCACAGTGTACTGGGTAAACTTAGGGTGAATGCGGTACTACCCTTCAGAGGACGCACTGATGTATACTTCCCTTATATAGTGTTAGGAAAAAATGTACATAAACACAGTTGTCTTTGTCTCCCGTCACGTAGAGGGTGGGAGGAGACCTGAAAAATATAATGTTGCCTGTCTGTCTTACCGTCGGCGCGTCCTTGGACCTGAGTTGTGAATACGACACCTCCAGAACACATGAGCTAGAATCTTATTGTTTGACGTCATTCTGTCTTATGTGGGGGTTTTTTATCGTTATTTTGTGGCCATTTTTGTTGCGTGTGTGAGTCCGCTTCCGACTCTATAAACGCGTTCACTTGAATAAAGAATAACAGATTTCGACGATGTTCGGTGGGTGGAAATAAACAAAGTCTCTGGTAAATGCGATAATCCATGTTTTATCTTCAGGCTTCAGGGAGTTACGACCTACTTATAAAGGTATGAAGATAATATAGAAAGTACACGAATGAAATGGAGTTTGTAAACCAATTCAATGTGATGAAGGGGTCATGGGGATAGAGGAAGGATAAATTATGGAATAAATGTTAGGATGATAAAGTTAGACTCAATGGATATGTGAGGATAAATGTGAGGATAAAGTCGATGGTCGTAAACTAGATGAATTAAATGGCCCTCATGCTTGTGTGTGTGACGTAGCCTCGATAGTTTTTGGTTGTTGTGGCTGTAAACTTCTGAAGTTATGTATGGATCCTTCGGTGGTCCTCTCCCTCTCAGCTCCTCCTCCTCCCTCTCAGCTCCTCCTCCTCCCTCTCAGCTCCTCCTCCTCCTCCCTCTCAGCTCCTCCTTCTCAGCTCCTCCTCCTCCTTCCTCACCACCATTGTGTAGATCTCAAGTACGTATTGGCCACGATCCACATCTCCATTTCCAATAGTTTGTATTGTTTGGTCAATGAGAAATGAATGGGTCGTGACCAGTCTACAGGAGTTCGCCTATAGCTAAGGTCCTGTACAAAGAGCACCTGAACACCTATAGTAATCCTCATGTGTTCATCATAGTAGGTAACAGTTCTTCCCATGGCACCTCAAGAGTCCATAGGTATTACATGTACTCGGGTGGCGTCCCCGGGTCCATTAGCAGGGAGTACATGAGAGCCGTGGAGTGAATCTGACTCTGTACTTGGGTGACTTACCAGTACTAGATAATGTCACTTTAGGATATAGGGTTTTGTGAGGATGGGTCTGAGGAGTTACCTACATTATGGCGTCACTGATTGAGCGAACTCTAGGAACTTGATGTTATTGGATAAGAAGATAGTTGTTCACTGGAAGAGTTGTTTCCCATATTGGTTAATGGTGGAAAATATATTAGGGACTTAAAAGTGTTGTCAAAGGTCATAGGTCAAGATCACAGGGAGTCTCTTGTTGTGTAGTTAAATAGTGGGTTATTGTTGTTGGTTGTTCTCGACAGGTCCCCCTTCCCCTTGAGGTCACTCCCAGGTTGTTATCAGCTGTGTGTGTGTGTGTGTGAAGTGTTCAAGTGTCTCACGTTGGGTGCAGTGGGCTGTACTTCCCTCCCCTCCCCTCCCCTCCCCTCCCCAAATCAACTGGACTCGGCTGTCTGGAACATTTAACCGTGTTGTTTTAAGTTCTTCTACAAGGTACACACACACACGCTCATGTGCCTCTCGTCTACCATTTACCGTGTTGTGCGATACTCCGGCCTGGTCTTTACATGTTTTTCTTTACATCGTCTTGTGTTTTTGTTCAGTAAACTGTGCCGAGTTAGCAGCTGCTCAACCCCAGAGGACGTGAGTCTGTGTTAGTGTTATAAACCATTGAGGTGTTTTATAATGACGTCACACTTGTAATTAATAACACAAACCATTGGAATTGATTTTTTTGTCACGTGAAATTCCACTTTTTTTTTATAACGTGTGTACATCAATTGGAAAGAGATATTCATTATTCTTACAGATGCATAAACTAAATCATTAAAGTTAAAGGTGAACAGTAGAGCAGCGTCAGTAGTAGTACCTGAGGGTGGAGGAGGAGGAAGCGTCATGACCTCCGGGTGAGACTCCAGCAGAAGGGATCAAATAGAAGGTGGAGTATCGCTACACAGAAAATGCATTATACTGTACCGAGTAACTTGGAAATCGCGCCATTCTCCCGACTCTCTCCCTGGCGCTGTAGAACGTCCGGTTTTATAAGGCGACTGGGGGCGCCACCAGTCTCTATACTCTTACAGTTTCTCATGAGTTTATACAGTCAGGTTATGGGATCAGGGGTGGGGTGTGAGGGGATGTGTGTCAGGGGTGTGTTTGGGGGATGTGTTGGGGATGTGTCAGGGGGGTGTGTTAGGGATGTGTTGGGTGTGTCAGGGGGATGTGTTAGGGGATGTGTCAGGGAATGTGTCAGTGTGTCAGGGGGTGTGTTAGGGGATGTGTCAGGGGGTGTGTCAGGGCATGTTCATCATGGTAGTGTTCAATGGAGGACCCCTTAAAACCTTGTATGTATGTATGTATGTATATGCATGTATGTATGTATGTATGTATGTATGTATATGTATGTAGAGGTAAGAGGGACGAAGAGTAAGTGTGTGTGTGTGTGTGTGTGTTAGGGGAGATCAATACAAGATACAAACCAGAAACAACAGCCCATGAAGGAGCCATTGTTCTGGAGGGGTCCTCTCTCAAGATTGGTGGTGGTGGACGTGGGTCGGCTACTCCTTCAAAAGACTCCTGAAGGGGTTGTAGCGGCTCTGAGGGAGTGGTTGCAGAGGTTAAGTGACCCTCTACTGTAGTGGGTTATGGGAGGTTGTAGCTACATTAGACTATAGTGAGCTGGTTATGGGTATACATAGCTTGGCCGACGTATACATTAGGGATATTCAGGTCTTGTGCTACTGTACTCGCCCTGTATACTCGCTCAGATATTCCTCAGGTCTTGTGCTACTGTACTCGCCCTGTATACTCGCTCAGATATTCCTCCACAATAGTCGCGACTGAATTGGACGAACTGATGGCTCTTATTGTGTACAGTCCGGGTTCTTGTTATATATATTGCTTGTCCAGTCGTCCCTTGAAGGTTTCCAGGTAGGGTTGTAGGTCAGACTTAGCTTGTTCAGGTAGGCTGGTCTGTTTGTTCATATTATAGATCAAGGTGTCAGGTCTTAACTGGCCTGTACACGTATCTGACCAGCTTGAGTGTCTGGCCTGTGCTTGTGTGGTGTTGTATTTTATGGTTTATTGTTTTAATGTATGTCTTCAAAAGTCTTCATCACAACTCCACACATTATATTGTTTTTCATTCCCGTGTCAGTTGTAGGCGATGTGTTAGAGGTTATTGGTAATTGTCTTATGCTCCTCTTTCAGTAACGTGTAATCAAGTGCATCAGGACCTGGGGATTTTATCAACCTTTATGTTCATGAATTTTTTTTTTGTCTGTTTTTCTCTTTCGTATTCATGTAAAGAAGGTCCTCAAAGTTGTTAACGAGGGAGATTTCTTGCCCCTGAATCTGCCTCTACTGTGAACACGGGGGAATAACTGCGAGTCCTCTCTCTCTGTGACACTTTACACATGTAGTTCAGATATTCTACGGTTCTTCTTTCCAATTTTCCATAAAGTGTTGTGGTCACATTCCCGTAGTGACACATATCCTCATTGTTTACAGATTAAAACTCTAGATTACGTGAACCATACACACCCAATATTGAGGAAAAGATGGTAAGTAAACACACGCATTACCACCTGGGAGCCAATCATCAGGCCAAAACTGCAGTGAGTCACGCATGCGCACTAAAGATCCCGAGGTCGCTTATTTTCACCTATATAATCTTACTTAATCCATTACAACACAAAGAATGGTGAGAGTATTCGTAATGAGCATTGTAGTAATTATAGGTGTATAATATTTGGAGGGCTCAGGTGGTGTAGTATGAATTAAACGCTAGGATTTTTTTTTTTTTGTAGGGATTACGTAGAGTTGAAGGACATTGTAGGTAACGTCTCTCGTGAAGGGCGAGGAAGGGTACAGCAAGCGTGGGGTGGGGTGAGGTGGGGTGAGGTAGGGTGGGGTGAGGGGGGGTGGAGGTAGGGGTGGGTGAGGTGGGGGGGTGGGAGGTAGGTTAGGGTGGGGTGAGGTGGGGTGGGGCTGGGTGGGGTAGGGTGGGGTAGGGTGGGGGTGGAGACCTCCAGGAAGCGATTTAATGGATGGGGGTAAAATGAGGATGTGGTTGTGGGTTGGGGGAGGAGCGGGTGAGATACTCTGGTAAATATTGTTATGGGTATAATTTGTTGTGCTGTTTATATATATCAAACACCTGTCATGGTTAAACCCAACACCTGTCAATGTGAGAAAAGGTGACAGGAAGCCACCTGGGGGGAATTCACTCTGTTGTCCAAAGGGGAAGAGAACAGAGGGTATGAGAGAGAGAGAGAGAGAGAGAGAGAGAGAGGAGAGAGAGAGAGAGAGAGAGAGAGAGAGAGAGCAGCTATTAAAGGGGACAGATGGGAGGTAAGGGTGAGTGGAGGTTGAAGGGGATATGTGAATGAAGTAACAAGCGATGAGAGCAAGGTTGAAGGGGATAGTATTTGGCTGTAGACGAGGGAGGTGCACCCAGGGTCTGTGTATACAAGGTGGCCACACCTATCACTACCCACCACCACCACCACGACGAATCTTAATCACCACCTCTCTCTCTCTCTCTCTCTCTCTCTCCGAAAACACATAATCAAGTGTAATTCAGATCTGGTCCACCGCAGCATTTAGTAAAGACATCCATCACACCTGTTTGTCTTCATTTACATATACCTGTATCCCTTATCATAATATTTTCTGGGGAACAAACACGTCAGCATCGTATTCTTGTTTACACCATGGTATTTGATTGGTTGGTGTTGACGTCGGGTTAATTATTCGACAACAACAACAAACAAACAAGCTGGTTATAGAGTGGATTGGATTTGTCACAACGAATGATCGCGGCAGGTGAGGTAGTCGTTTACCTTTTGTTAATTAGATGATTATATTTTAATATTTGTAATTTGTTTAGTTGTTGAGGAAGATGTAAGTAATAATTAATAAAGGTTTGTTATTAAGTTGGCTATACTGCTCGTTAGTCATTTTCACTTTCCAACTACTGTGTAAAGTTTAGGTTCCACTCCGCCACAGCTTAGGTAGGAATTGAGTACTTTTTTCACTCGGTCACAGCTTAGGTAGGAATTGAGTACTTTTTTCACTCGGTCACAGCTTAAGGTAGGAACTGAGTACTTTTTTCACTCGGTCACATAACACACCAGTTGGCTTCCTTCCATCTCTTGTTTTGAATAATAATAATAATAATATATTCATAATGATCGCTAATTAACATGGTGTGAATATCCTACTTGGAATAAATCTGTGTGTGGACTTCTCTTTGTGTTCGAGATAATGTTAACGAGTAAGGTGTGTGAAGACCATGTAGGTGCCTCGTAACTAGTGTGTGTGTGTGTGTGTGTGTGTGTGTGTGTACCAATGAGAAAAAAATATATCGTAGTATTTTTATTTATTTTTATTTTTTTTATAGATTCTCGTTGTCTTTATTCTTTATGTTGTTGTTTCTTTGTTGTTGTTGTTTTACGTGTGTACATAAAAACTGTGAACATGTGTGCTTGTTCATGCCCAAGCGTCAGTTCAGTATTAAAAAAAAATGTTATTGATGAACACTTTTGGGGATTTTTTTTGAACGGCTAAAATAAATTCAGTGTGAACTTTTTTTTTCTAATTATTTTTTTCAAACTAATGGGGAAGATTGAACGTTTAACACTTTCCTTCAATTTATGTCTGTAATGTAAATATTTATCTATTTTATTGTGTGTGTGTGTGTGTGTGTGTGTGTGTGTGTGTGTATATGTGTATGTGTATGTGTGTGTGTGTGTGTGTTCTGTACACCCATTGGTCACCTCCATCTCCCTGGTTTGTTTTTATTGTAGAGTCGATTGTTAAAGTGCGTTCGCCTCGTCCTCCCTGAACCACCGAACCCCCGAGATTCAGACTCGTGAACCCGAAGCAGTAGACTGATACAATTATTCTGTCCATAAATACTTCGGATTCATGAGTCTAAATCTCGGGGGTTCGGTGGTTCAAGGAGGACGAGGCGAACGCACTTTAGCAATTGACTTAACACTTACACTAGTTCTATACGTCACTGAGTCACGTTTGTTTTACCTACATACGGTATTGGGGCACAGGTGACCTACTCGGGGCCTGTGTTGTTTGTTTACATCCTTGTGACAACCTTTCTCCATCTTTCATCGGCGGTGGTCGAGCGGATATAGCGCTTGCCTCCTGTTTCTGGGGTCAGTGGTTCGATCTCTCACTTTCTTTCACTATTGTCTATGCCTTCATTGATGTATACTGACGCAAGAGGAATAGAATTACTTGTTATAAACCGCTTTAACTAGTGAATATATATATATAGTTTTAATTGTTATGTACCAGAATGCCTTTATTTTTTCTATAGATTTTGTTGTGTTCTTATGGTATATATATTCCCGTAGAACTCATACATCAGCCGGGGTAGGTGATGATGGACGCCATATTTGTTTATGCTCGATGACAGACGACACAAACCAATCATACCAAACCTTGCGTTATTGTTTTGGTTAGGTTAGGCTAAAGGGTTCTATCACAGACCTCACCATCCATCTCCAGTACCGAGATCTGCCGCCAGGGAGTCTCATCACCGCCACAACTTCAGCATATATATATATATATATATATATATATATATATATATATATATATATATATATATATATATATATATATATATATATATATATATATATATATATATATATATATATATAATTTTATTTTTATTTATTTTTTTAATAATTTTAGCAGGGACGGTAGACGCTGTAGAAGGTGTAGTAGGAAGAACCTTCAACAGTTGGGGCGGCGGCGGCGCCTCAGACAGTATCTCGTCAGCCTTTGTTCCTGTGTGCTGCAGACTGGAAACATTCTCTTAGTATATATTTCCTTCGTTCAAAAGGCATCTTTCAAAAGTAAAATTTATAATATTTATTTATTCTTGAAACGATTTTTTTAATATTATACACCAACAAAACACATCTGAGGGAACTGCCATCTTTTGACATTTTTAAAGGCTATTGACACCCGCCTGATGAAAATTATACCTGCATTGTCTTAACCGATCCAGCGTCACGACTGATCACGGAATACTTGACTCAAGTGTGAAAGTTAGCTCAGAGAGTTAGAGAGGACGCGGAAAGTAATGCTATACGTTGTCCCTTTGGTCCCCAGAGAGAAAGTACACGAGGTGGTCCTGCTGTAGTCGACCTGGTCAAAGGGTAATCTCAGGCCGATCATGTTATTAGGTAATGATTTGATAATTAAAGATAGTATTTATAGTTAAGGAATTATATGTAATTTTGTGTTGGGGCGCTGGGGCCTAGTGGACGGTGTGCAGTATCTGTAGTGTCCTTACAAATCATTATGAAAACCACGTTACATTCACTCTACCACCACTACCAGCACCACCACCCTATCACCACTACTCTGCCGCCACCACCACCACACTACCCCCACCACACACTCCCTTTACCACCACCATACTCACCACCACCACCATACTCGCCACCACCACCACCACCACCACCACCACCACCAACAATATAATTAAGTTAGGAAGAATACCGAGTCTTGGGGATTGTCTGGTAAGTGGTCCTTGTTACCCGCCCGAAAACATACTTTGGCTATTTTTACTTAACGTGTGAAGGGCTAGAGAGGAGAGGGTAGCCAGCCACACGTGTACGGGACATAGTGTATACCTCTGTACTGGTGAGGGCTATTTTCATTGGCTATTATTATTTTTTTCGCTGTTTCTTGGAGATCATTAGCTTGTAACTTATTATAGTGAAACGTTGTGAAGTTGATTTACTCTAACTTAAAGGACAAGATGAAACACAGGTAATGATCATTTGTAAATAAAACTGGTTTATAAATATACGACAGTTACCTGTTAGTTGTTTTAGTAACGACAGGCGTTATTAATAAATGTTAGGTCACCATGTTTATAAAGGTGAGGTAAATGTGTACTACCTGTATAATATTTTCCCCAACAAAAATATAATCAAGTAACAACAAAGTCACAAGTTGTTGATGGGTTGAAGTTGAACGTCAGGCGTTGAATACAAATTCAAGAAGTAAGGCGTAAGAGTTATGTTTCTGCTACCACACCTGACACACACACACACACACACCTGACACACACACTAGGAGCACAACACCTGCTGCCACACCTGTGACACACTAGGAGCACAACACCTGCTACCACACCTGTGACACTAGGAACACAACACCTGCTACCACACCTATGACACACTAGGAACACAACACCTGCTACCACACCTGTGACACACTAGGAACACAACACCTGCTACCACACCTGTGACACACTAGGAACACAACACCTGCTACCACACCTGTGACACACTAGGAACACAACACCTGCTACCACACCTGTGACACACTAGGAACACAACACCTGCTACCACACCTGTAACACAACACCTGCTGCACACCTGTGACAACACCTGCTACTACACCTGTGACACTACACCTGCTACTACACCTGACAGTTATATCTCCTGTACCAGAGTGCTGTGGTGCCTCAACAATCTAGTGCGTCTCTTGTCCCTACTGGTGATGGTTCTCGAGGTCCTCTGGTAGGGTTGACACAGTGGCTGGCCTGGTAGTGTGATGTCTTGAACCAGGTAGACGAACAGGTAACTAGGGGTGGAGGTCACTGGACACACCCATAGTAAAGTAGTGAGCTCAGGTTTATCATTCCTCAAACTGAAGAATGAAATAGGACATCTAATTAAGGAATGTGAGAGGGATGAGGGGGGTGAGAGGGATGAAGGGGGTGAGAGGGATGAAGAGGGTGAGAGGGATGAGGGGGGTGAGAGGGATGAAGGGGGTGAGAGGGATGAAGGGGATGAGGGGGATGAGAGGGAGTGGAGAGGGATGAAGGGGGGTGAGAGGATGAAGGGGGTGAGAGGGATGAGAGGCATGAAGGGGGGTGAGAGGGATGAAGGGGTGAGAGGGATAAGGGGGTGAAAGGATGAAGGGGGTGAGAGGATGAAGGGGGTGAAAGGGATGGAAGTGTGAGAGGGATGAAGGGGCTGAGAGGGATGAAGGGATGAGAGGGATGAAGGGGGGTGAGGAGGGAGAGGGGGTGAGAGGGATGAAGGAGGACAGTGTATAGCTGGTTGGGTTGAGTTAGGCTGGTGTGTTAGTCAGTCTTCCACCTGGCGGCCAGACGGTGTAATTATTGTTTATCTGTGAGCCCTGCAACGGCTAATGATGATGTCTGTTACTTCAAGCATTATGGTGAGGTTATTGTTTACATTATGATGACATCTCTTGTTCACATTATGGTGAGGTCTCTTGTTTACATTATGACCAGGTCTCTTGTTTGCATTATAGTTCTAGTGTTTTGTGTTAATTAATATGTAGGTTATGTAGAGTGTGTTGTTGTTAGTAGTAGTTGTTTAAAATCCCTTTACCTGTGATAACTCTCCTTGTTTGTGTAGTTAGTGTTCTGAGGGTGTTTGTATGTATGTGTGTGTTTTTTTGTGTGTGTTTTTCCCCGAGTCTTATATTATGTAAATACGTACAGGGTGTCTATAAATGATGACCCTGATTAAAACATGAGAGCATACTGTAACACCCTGTATATCTTGTTATCTTTTATTGACTTTGTGTTAATGTTCGAAATAAAGCAAACAGAGTATTGGGTTTTATATCTTGAAGTGTAAGTAACAAGAGTGCAGAGGTCTTATTGCAACTATATCTTGCGCTAGTCAGGCCGCACCTCGATTATGCGGTTCAGTTCTGGTGCCCTTATTATAGAATGGATATAAATTCACTAGAGTCGGTGCAGCGAAGAATGACGAAAATGATTCCGGGACTTAGAAACCTTCCATATCAGGATAGGTTAAAGAAACTTAACTTGCATTCCCTAGAAAGACGAAGAGTGCGGGGAGATATGATAGAAGTATTTAAGTGGGTGAAAGGAATCAATAAAGGGGATATAGATAAAGTTCTTATAATATCCGAGCAGGATAGGACTCGGAGCAACGGATTCAAGTTGGATAAGTTTAGGTTTAGGAGGGAGATAGGAAGAAACTGGTTCACAAATAGGGTGGTGGACGAGTGGAACAAGCTTAGCAACTTTGTAGTAAGTGCGGGAACTCTGGAAAGTTTCAAAAGGAGGCTAGATAGATTCATGGATGATAGAGAGTGGTAGTAACTCTCGACAGGAGCTGCCATGCACAGGCCAACCGGCCTATTGCAGACTCCTTATGTTCTTATGTTCTTATGTTCTTTTGGAGTTTATTTCAACAGTGTGGATCTTGTGTTTACTTAGGGTTTTTTTTTGCCTCCCGCCTCTGGGTGCTTGTCTGGGTACACCTCCATTGTATTTTCAGTGGACCAGTGTCTTCCCCTTGTGGCTCTGAGTGTGTTGTTTTAACTAAGTGCGCTTTACCAGTTCTTTCCCCGGTGCTAGTTTGAATGTTTGTGTTTTTGTCGGGGGTAGTAACATAGAGACTTGTGATAATATATACTGTACAAATACCGAGGGACTGTGTTTGTTGGGATACATGTACTGTACTGGTATAGACTCGATAGCCTCATCTCTGGCCGTGAATAAGGTCAATCCATTACCTCTAAACAACACGATTTAGTGAAATATTGGAAAACTTAAGGCCAGCTTCTCTTCCTGGAGATTTTCCTCTCTCAGGGAATAAATATCTCCACGAGAAATTTTACGCTTGAGAAATATTGAAAGATATTGCTGCTGCTCGCTGTGTTGACCTAAATTGTTTTACGAAAAAGTTTAAGCCTTTGACGGGGAGGGGAGAGGGGAGTAGGGTGGTTCAGGGTTAGTATACATTAGTATACATTGAGTGCAAAGTTGTTGAAGTAGAGAGGTGTGGCTGAATGGTATTTTACCTGTAATTTATTGAAGGGTACCTGTACTTTATACCTGAATTTGTACAATTCTCTCTCTCTCTCTCTCTCTCTCTCTCTCTCTCTCTCTCTCTCTCTCGTGGTTGAGGGACAAGTTGCATGTAGCCTGATCTCCCAACTACAGGTTCAGATGGTGTTAGTTACAATAGACCTCAGACCTCAGCTCCACCTCACCATTAGGATTTACTCCCATTAGACTTGATGTCCATTTAAAACTGGACCCCTAATCTTAATGCCTTAGGCTCAGATGGGGTTCTATCAGCACTGGGGAGGGGGGGGGGTGGCATTTGACCTTTGACCTGGGATAACATAATACTGAAATTAATCTCGTTTAATACTGTGTTCTGTCTTGTACTACTGTGAGATTTTAATGTTTAGAAGAAGTAATATATATTTTTATTAGATATTAGTAAAAAAAAGAAAACAAGTCACTAATCGTTTATTGTCAGGTTGTTCCAATTATCAGCCAATCGATATCACTCGTATATCTGTCCAACCTATATTTGGAACCTTCCCGGCGTAGGTAATTGCGTTAATGATTTTATTGGGTAATTAGTTTTCCCATTCCTCTACAAACTTCTGTATCTGAACCAGTGTTTTTATTTTTATTATCTAAACATACGGATTTTTTATGTACATCCACTTTTACGAGTTTTTATTTGAAAGTTATTAAGTAATTTATATCAATTAAGGTGTACAGGTAAAGTGATTAATCGATAGTTACAGGTAGATTGATTAATTACTATGTACAGGTAAAATGTTCATGTGTATGAGTTCTTACTGCTGTTCTCTTGGTCACTCATGTAGGGAAAATATAGGGATATTTAGTCCACAATATCTGACAGTTTATATGGACACCGTGAAGTTTGGGGATATTATTGTTTCCCTAGTTCACCCGTCCCGCTAAATACATACATACATACATACATACATACATACATACATACATACATACATACATACATACATACATACATATATACATACATACATACTTTTTAGATCTTATTAATGTTTTTAAAGTTCATAGGTCAAAGTTAAGTGGTCAAAGCTACTAAAACTGGTTATGTTGGGTTCAGAATATACACACACACACACACACACACACACACACACACACGTCACGTCACGTCACGTTAAGAATGTAAATCCAATTGAGTCTGTTTATGTCGCGTGTTGGAGGTGTTAGGGGCTGATTCTGATGGCCCACAATCCCTTATTAGGTTGTAATTCGAACGATTAGGTTAGGTTCTGGCTTTCAAGGACGGCCGGGCCATTTGACCAGCCGCCTGGGACTGGTGATGTGTGGGGGGAGGAGGGGCTGAGGAGGGCTGAGGAAGACTAGACCATAACACGAGATTGGTGGCGTGTGAGGTAGCGACGAGGTGGTTCACCAACACAAACTCTGAATGGAGAAAAGCCCACTCACTGCTGCCCACTCATGCTGCCAACTCACTCTGCTCCAGGCTGCCCCCACTCACTCGCTCCAGGCTGCCCCTACTCACTCGCTCCAGTCTGCCCCACTCACTCGCGCCAGGCTACCCCACTTTCTTGGTGTTTGATGTTATAACCCACAACCGAAAAAAACCCAAAGACTCACTCGTAAAGGTTCATCACGGCTGAGGCTGGACCTGTAGTGTCCGAGGTTCAATGACCCTCCTGTACACAGAGACTCTCTCACGCCTGTAACATACAAGGCTTAACCTTTGGATGAAGAAACAGACCTTGGTAGGGGTCCAGCTGCCGGCCCTCTCCCAGACACTTGCATACAAATTCAAAGGTGCTGTTTTACCCATTACGTATAAGTTAGTATTGTGTAGAAGAGCAGTGTTTGATCATCCCCGCAGAGGGTGAGGGGAACTTGGGCACATTTGGTGGTAAGTCCTGCGAGCAGCTGGAATAGATACCTTAGTTAATTAGTTTATCATCAGCAGATATAGTAAGGAGGGTGAAGTTAGCTCCAGGTAAAAACCACTGGCCAAGTGAAGGATGTGTTGAAACTAATAACATTAATTCTATACATTGTAATACATTCTATAGGACGGTGACACTATAGAGGCTCATGTACTGTATAGAAGCCAGGTACTGTACTGTCGTGGTGTGGCAAGAAGGAGAAACTTAAAATATTCTGTTTTTCTTAATAGACGTCCACTTAAAATTCCTTTAGCATATATACAGTGTCTCGAGGTGTTGTAGTAAACGGTGTATACAGGGGAGGGGGCAGGCCAAGAGTTAGTGAAGTTTTGATGTCTGGCAGAGTTTGTGGTGTTGGGGTCATAATGATGGGGGGACGTGTTGTGTTGTATTGTATTATAAGTGCAGGGCCGCTAGGGTAAGTGAACTAATGGGAGGGAACTGGGGTGAGGGAGGGAGGAACTGTGGTGGGGAGGAGGAACTGTGGTGGGGAGGGAGGAACTGTGGGGAGGGGAGGGACTGTAGAAGGGAGGGGGAACTGTGGTAGAGGGGAGGAGGAACTGTGGTAAAGGGAGGGAGGGAACTGTGGTGGAGGGACGGGGGATGGAACTGTGGTAGAGGGAGGAGGAACTTGTGCAGAAGGAGGGAGGAATGAGATGGAGGGGTAGGGAACTGTGGTAGAGGGAGGGAGGGAACTGTGGTGGAGTGATGGTTGCAAAATATACGTGTTTACTAAAGAACTGTCGTGAGAAGGGTAACAGGTGTGCAGAGGAGAGGATAACACCTGTGTATGAACATGTTTGAGGTGTACACATACATGTGTGTGGGGTGTACATGTGTGTGGAGTGTACATGTGTGTGGGGTGTACATGTGTGTGGGGTGTACATGTGAACAGGATTAAACCGCATCAGTCTTATGTCGTAATTTTTCACCCAATCCTGAATCACAAATTCAAACATTATATTTCAGGTGAAGTTTATGGTCTGTACATTAACGTCGTAACTCTAGCAACTTTGTAAATCTTTTTTTTTTCCCAGGTAAGAAATGGTTCATAAAGGAGAGAGAGAGAGAGAGAGAGAGAGAGAGAGAGAGAGAGAGAGAGAGAGAGAGATGATTAATATGCAGGTGAAGGAAGACTACTCAGGTAAGATGAATGAATCCACCTTTAAATACTGTGTTTATCTTTTTGTTTACATCTGTGTCACGTCATCTAACTCCTGGACCTCTATACGAAATGTCATTATTCTTGTTTAAGTGTTCAGGGATGTGTTAAAGAACCATGATAATGACACTTATGGACTCGATATATACACTTGTTCCCCTTAAGTGTACTCATAAGCAAAGGATATGGTAGGTTAGAGTAAAGTACCTCACCTGGACGCTTACCTGTCTACCTGAGTGTTGTTGTATTGGCTACCTGTGGGGGGAATTTTGTCACATAGGTTGGTGTGTGATCAGAGCCAAGAGTTTGCTGGGATATATACAGTACTACAGTGGTAATACAACACCAAGAACTATTAGTATTATGTTACTGTAGCTGCTATCATAACTGTGCCACCAGGGAGTATGTGTAAACACCTCTTATACAGTGCAGTACCTTGTTTATTGAACGGAATGGTTGGTGGTGGGATCGGTGACCGTCACACAGGTGGGCCTCAGACAGATCTCGGGCAGGTATTTCACATCAGTGTTGGTCGAGATGTGAGAGAAGAGACCTGCTTATAGAGGTTTGTACACAAGTAGGTCTCCACGGTGTTATGCTCGCCACTGAAGGACGAGTTCAAGTGAGTTGTAAGTGACGGGAGACATATACCTGTTGGACTCAGGCACTGGAGCAAATAGATGTATATATACATCTGTAGGGATAAGGGTTGTATTCTTTCATTGGTTTCCCTGTGTGTGTGTGTGTGGGTGTGCACAGTTCAGGGGGCAGTAGTACATGTTGTTGTTGACCCGGGGCGTGAAGACACAGTTCACAGGACAGCAGTTCATGTTTTGAAGGAATTGCACATGTTACTCTATTTCCTGGCCGTCAGCTGATGTGGGGTGCCGTCCCTTTCTCTTCCCGTCCCTCCCTCTCTCTCTTCCCGTCCCTCCCTCTCTCTCTTCCCGTCCCTCCCTCTCTCTCTTCTCGTCTCTCTTTCTCTCTCTCTCTCCTCACGTCACCTGGAGATTCGAAATAGAATTTGGTTCGAAAAATCAGAATCTTTTGAAAATATTTCATTGTATAAAACGCATGAATTGTTTTGGAGACAATTTGAATTTTATGCCTCACTGTGAAGCGGAGGACATGTTGTCATGACCCGGTCCAGCCACCCTGATTTTGTGTACAGAATATATAACACCACTGGGGTCCCGGGGCGGAGATTGATCCAAGTCACACTACATAGTTCACACATAAGGTTCTACACCTCATGAACTTTTCGCAGGTCATGGGGTCAAAGGTCAAAAGGTCACTTGTTTATTTATTTTTTTTTACTCAATTTATAGGTACAGGGTTTCCTCAATATGGCATGGATGTTTACTGTACTGGATAAAGGTCAAGTTTTTACATAATCCACAACACGACAATAGTGTTGTGTCCGTGATTCACAGCTGTAGGTTATGGGTCAGAGCCGAGCCATGTTAAGAACCACTGATGCTAAAAATGTTTGTTGATGTAAATTTTATTATTTTACGTTTTTTCACATATTTTGCATAATGACACTACTGCAATTTGTCTTTTGTTTTGTTAGGAGAGTTAAACAAAAGTATTTAATGTAGAGAAGTGACGCTTATAAGGCTTCACTGGTAATATATATGATGAAAAGTATTAATAAGTACAAAGCATAGATATGATAATATATTAAAAAAAAGTAGAGGTGATTATCAGGTTAGGTTTGGTTAGGTTTGGTTAGGTTTGGTTAGGTTTGGTTAGGTTTGGTTAGGTTAGGTTAGGTTGGTTAGGTTTGGTTAGGTTTGGTTAGGTTTAGGTTAGGTGAAGTTTATCGAGTGTAGAGCCAAGATAGGTTTAGACTCTTGTATCTACAGAACCTTAAGACTCACACCTTCACCTTGTTGACAGATTTATCAATATACATTAATTCTTTGCTTTGTTTATAATGTCTAATGTGGTGAACTAAGTGGAGGGATAATTTGACCACTTAACTCGCCACTTCTCTTGATTTTTTTATGTTAGGAATTACTTCACATCTCAGGTATAATGCTGTGATTCCCCTCATAATTAATTTACACTTTATGAATTATCCAAGAGTTTCATATTATGAGACTTCCTGTGATATATAACCCAAGTTTATCTCCTCATATATCCAGGTTCTCTCCCTCTCTCTCTCTCTCTCTCTCTCTTACCCCCTCTCTCTCTCTCTCTCTCTTACCCCTCTCTCTCTCTCTCTTACCCTCTCTCTCTCTCCTCCAATGGATGCTCATTTTAATGATTGTGTGTTGTTGTTGTTGTTGTGTGTGTGTGTGTGTGTGTGTGTGTGTGTGTGTGTGTGTGTGTGTGTGTGTGTGTGTGTGTGTGTGTGTGTGTGTGTGTGTGTGTGTGTGTGTGGAATTATGTAACATGTTTCAGCTTTTCTGGCTACTATGCTCTTTCAATAAACCGTTAATTGTGTATTATTATTACACACAGCTCTCGCCGTATGATAAAAAAAAACTACTCATTAAAATATACAAATTCCTGTTTTTTTTTAGTCACCAATTTAAACTGTTGTTATAATTGTGTGGATTATAACTCCCAATTGTGAGTCGGTACAGATTGGGATATAAATTTAGTCCAGTGTGATTTTTTTTCTATGTGTTAATTGTAAAATATGAGAGGAACGTGATGAATGGATGGATGAATGAATGGATGGATGGATGAATGGATGGATGGATGAATGAATGGATGGATGGATGAATGAATGGATGGATGAATGAATGGATGGATGAATGAATGGATGGATGGATGAATGGATGGATGGATGAATGAATGGATGGATGAATGAATGGATGATGCATGTGGGAGCGTGGTTTTTTATTTTTTATTTTTTATTTATTTTTTTTATTTTTTTTAGCTGAGCCTCCCGAAATATAAAGTTGATTGGGTGTTTGTATCTCTTAGTGACAACAACAACAGCCACCACCACCACCACCACCAACAACAACAACAACAACAACAACAGTAGTACAACATATCACCATTTAAGTTATATAAATAAAATAAATTCCTCTCTTGATGGGATATTTTTATTTATTTCTTGCGGGGGTCAATATATAACTCAGCTTCTTCGTTGTTGTCACATTTAGCTTACGGTAACATGTTGACACTGGTGATTAATTAAACAGGAATTATCTTCACCAACAAATTGTCACTGTCTGGCAAGTTCTGTAGAAGTTGGAGTGTATGTATGTATGTATGTATGTATGTATATATGTATGTATGTGCAAATAAATCACTGTAAGTGTGTAATTATGTATACTGTTTCCTATGTGTTTATCAGCATATGTATGTATCAGCAGCATATGTATGTATATATATATGTATGTATGTATGTATGTATATGTCAAGTAGTGTGAATATTATATGTTATTTGAGAACCATAGGAAGTGTGTGTGTGTGTGTGTGTGTGTGTGTGTGTGTGTGTGTGTGTGTGTGTGTGTGTGTGTGTGTGTGTCAGTTCCCCCGACGAGTGGATACAGTGTTCGTCTTCTGTTCTAAGGGTATGTTGGTTCGATCCCTGTACGTTTCCGGTCTATATCCAGTTGTTGAATCGGTAATAAATTTTAAACAGTTGATGGAATTATTGGTTAAGTGCAGTGCCTCCTTCAGTGCCTCCTTCAGTGTCTCCTTCAGTGCCTCCTTCAGTGTCTCCTTCAGTGCTTCCTTCAGTGCCTCCCTCCTTCAGTGCCTCCTTCAGTGCCTCCTTCAGTGCCTCCTTCAGTACCTCCTTCAGTGTCTCTTCAGTGCCTCCTTCAGTGCACCCTCATTCATTATCCACATATCCATAGCTCACAAATTTAACCCATAATCCATCAGTATCCACGGCCACCGTTATCCACGCCCGCCAGTATCTTATGACCACCTGTATCTCCGACCACCAATACTCACGACCATCAAACACCTACGACTACACCCGTAACCATAACTACCATTATCTACGACCATCTCATCTAGGGAAAAATACTTGCTGCCATTTTTCCCCTCCCGCCGTAGAGAGTAGTCATCCTTACACCCCCAGTGGACGTAAATTCTGGCGAGATAGACACGCCACTGGGAGGTGGGGTGGGGTGGGGTAGAGATGGTCTATGAGGTGGGGTGGAGTGGGGTTGGATGGGGTGGGGAGTGGGTGGGTGGGGTTGGATGGGGTGGGATGGGGTGGTGGGGTTGATGGTGACCTCTGCTACATAAAGCGTTTAATTTTCCCTCACTTCGTCTGTATTACATGTCCTCCCTTTACTGCGTCTCACACACCTCCTTCAGGCGTACAAGTATAGTCGTTGTTTGTTGTTGTTGTTATTGTTGTTGTTTTACTTGCCTCGTGTAGCTCGTGATGTTTGTCGCTATGGGCCATGAAACATTATTTGTTCGTTAACCTCCATGTAAGACTCGTACAGCCCATTACTCCTAGTCGTTTGTGGCTCAAGGTATAACTTTATATTGTTGGAAGACGTAAAAATGGCACCAGCAGAGAGGCATTTCCAGATGGGCCGCCCAAAATTGGTTGTCCAAGGCACCCAGTAGTGCCACAATGTGCAGTTAAGGAATTTTCGTGGCCCAGTGATGAGCCTGCAGCCGACATGTCCTTATAGACCAAGAGCAGAGGGCCCCAGTGTACGAAGCTGACCTTTATGGCCAGTGTGGGTTACAACTGAACTCTCTCTTGGCCACAAACTTTGTCTCGGAAGAAGTGTGTCTGAATGATGTTTGGGGGAAGAATTGGGCCTTGATTGCACCCGCCTCGTCGAACGTCTTTTCAGGTGGTATTAACCTTTTCTTGGGCGCTTCTGACTGACCTGATCTGTACCTGGTCTTGGGTCACAATAATCATCTATTAATCTGCTATAACAGTAACAGGAAAAATACTGATTGTTTTTCCTTAAATTTCCTACAGTTCTTGGGTTTCCAATTTTAGTAATTTTTCTTATTAATTTCCTCCTGTGTTACTAAATTTAAGAGAGATAAGACTGTGTGTGTGTGTGTGTGTGTGTGTGTGTGTGTGTGTGTGTGTGTGTGTGTGTGTGTGAGAGACCTTATCACTGGCATCCTATCTTTTGTTTTTGTCGGGGATATCAGCTGCTTGTTTATGCATAATAGAAGAAGCATTAAACGTTTCTCTCTCTACATAGGTCAGTTTTCCTTGTCTGTCTGTCTGTCTGTCTGTCTGTGTGTCATAAACTTTACTCCTTCAGGGTGCCTTAGGGGTTAAACTTAGGTGTTGTATAAGTCAATAGGTGCCAGTTCTCAATGCCAGGTGTCTTTCTTCCACACCTTCACACCTGTTTTATACCTGTGCAATTATCTCCCACACCTGTGTTTAATAATAATAATAATATCCCAGGAGAGTCACAGGGCCTCAGTTTGTGTTTTTGGGTGTCGGCTGCCGTCCAGCTCCGCTTATATAAATAAACAAAATTTCTCAAAATATTAAAAAAAAAACTTCTATAAGGAAATTTAGATTTTTTTCTGTTTAAGCGAAAATTCAACATTATTCTTCCCTAAGGTAAGAGTCAGTCAAATAATTTGTTTAAGCAACCGTCGCTAAACTTAAATTGTACGAAGATATCTCTCTCTCTCTCTCTCTCTCTCTCTCTCTCTCTCTCTCTCTCTCTCTCTCTCTCTCTCTCTCTCTCATTTCTTCTTTCCTCCTGTGTCTCTTTTTCTCTCCTACTATAACTAACATTTTCTCTTCTTCCATTGTTACTATCCTTGTCACTTCCTTACCTTTTCTTTACTCTGTTTTCTTCTCTCCTTTATCTCGAGGTCTGTTCTCTTACCATCCTGCCGTTTTTCCTCCCCGCTCTTCGGCTCATATCTCTGGGTGAGGTCGTCTGGGGGGTCGCAAGCCGTCCAAGTAAGAAGTGTTGTGTTGTAAACTGAAAAGGTGGAGGCGGTGGTGGCCTTGTTTATTGAGTCAGTTCTCCGCTGTATTCCCCACCGGCCACTTGTCTACCTCGGGCTCATTCCTACTGCTCACCCGCCCACCAGCACGTGAATAGGGAGAGGGAGAGAGAGAGAGAGAGAGAGAGAGAGAGAGAGGGAGAGGGAGAGAGAGAGGGGGAGGGAGAGAGTGACGATAGCGGCTCATAGGATGGGTGATACAAAGGAAAAGGCAAAAGACCCCTCGCTTCCAACCAGCCAGCTGAATGTTACTCGTTGTGTTTTGGTCGCGTATAGTGACCTAATCTGCCAAGGTAGGTCACAGGAAGAGTTGTTTGTGTCTCAGTCTTGTAATACATCTCCCTACATGTAACTTTCAATAATATCCTGGTTTGTATTCTTGATTTTGGGTATTGCTGACCCTTTGTGTTGAGGGCTTCAGTGTTCATGGGTTAGTTTAGTATAGTTCAAAGGCTTTAATGTTGGTCTGGGTTTTTTTTTTCTTCTCCAGCCTTTTTTGTCTCTAAGGGCCAAGGCTGTGTTAAGGGGAGAGCGTGTAGGTGTACCTGTTGTTTCTGTTGTGCTTCTCTTCACCGTTGTTGTGAGGTGTTAATGGTATTTTGTTTTATAATTTTCTTTCACCTGCGTGGATTATTGCGGATGATACACACTCTCTCTCACACACACCAGGGACTGAGCCAGATGGGTATGAAGAGTGTGGGTACAGGGAGGCGGTGTGTCGGGGTGGGTGAGAGCCTCAACACCTGCCCCGCTCTCTCCTGTAGTGAGGCGATGGATACACCTGAGTAAGTAGCTGGAGGTACTGGCGGTGTACATGCAACCACACACAGGGGCCACCAGGCTTGCCGGGTAGTGTATGACTGAGGTATTTGTTAAGTACAGTTAGATATTTAGGTCAGTATAAGTACATCCCAAATATGATGGAGATCAGTTAAAGGTTAAGGTCGTAGGATTAAGGTTTATACGGCTGGTTCTGAGCTGTTGGCTTGAAAGTAATCTTAGTAGATTTTGGTCTTCAGCAGGAGAGTTTCCCTGGACCAAGTGGGTTAATTTCCATTGGGTTTGGTCCCATTGATGGACTGTCAGACATTAGAACTTTTGTCAACAAAAAATATTTATTTTTTTATACAAATTTACAGAAAAACTCAGTGGTGTGCGAGATATAAACTCGTTTTTTGTGGCGGCGGAGCACAGCTGGTGCAGCAGTTGCAGCTGACGCAGCGCGGATGGTCGCCCCTGCCGTGCTTTGTTACACCTTCAGGGAGTAAAAGAACCAGTGCAATGCCATGTGTGTAGAGCGTCCATCCTCTCACTGGCAGTAAACTGGTCCTGCTCCTGTCGTGACGTTTTTAATTTCCTCCAAAATTAAATCTGAAGAACTGGTCGAGTGATGTCGCTCTGTCAGTTGGGCAGCTGTAGAGCAGCGCCTTATTCTTCCCAACAGCTGAGATGGTGAAGCATGAACGGGTAGAGCAGTGAGTCAGCAGCACCCTACTGTACCACCACAACGGAGTCAGAACAAGAGCCAGGAGGTAACACCTCTTGAGTGGCCTCCTCCTTATACTCCAGAAGATAACTGAAACAATTGTGTAGTTTCTGGGTAAAATCTTGAACCCTTCACGGGGTGATGATACACCTTCCAGTTGTAGATGTGGACTCGTCAAATATATTGTTTTTGCCGATGTTCAAGATGGTCTCGGGAACGACCATTTCTTATATTGATTAATTTAATGTATCACTTAACCTTTTGGCTGCGATTCCTGCTCTTACTGGTTTATCCTGGCTGCACCCAGTGGATTAATCATATATTATAGTTATATATAGAGTTACCTTATATCGCGTCCGTATGTCCGCCTCACAGTTCATAACCTCTTCTGGGACAACAGATATAGCGCCTCGCCCTGCTGGTGCTGCTGTAATGACCACAAACAAACCATAAATATGAACAACATCTCTCTGTATCGTGTAATGCTTGTCAACCAAAAACTTTATTTCTGTGTTGAAACAAATGTCGTTAAATTACGCGTTATGTCATGTCGTGATTCGAGTACCATGATACCGTCAGTGTCTCTTGTTTAATGGGGTAGTTTTGTTGCCTCTGTTCCCAGAAGCTCCAATATAAATCATATTTTAAAGGTTAGTGAAAAAAATAATTATTTCACTAAACATTTTATCAAGTCCAGCAGCTGGACATTATTTGCTCAACACGCCAGCCATTAATATTGACTCAATTATCAATGTGTTCATAGTACATACAATATTCCCTTATCAATTTTAAAAGAGTTAAATATAATTAAATATTCTACCAAATTGTATCAAAATATATAAAATTATTTCAGTCATTAATGAAAACGCTCGGGGGTAAATTTACTCCTACATGAGGATGGACTAAATGTGTGTAATAATAATAATAATAATAATAATAATAATAATAATAATAATAATAAACGGTTTATTAATAGAGTTGCAGCCGGTGGCTGAAAATATACATACTTACATTTAATTTTGACATAATGATATAATATGCATTGAATACATTTACAGGGCTGTGCAGTACATAAATCAGGAGTTGTTTATTATTTTAACAATAGATGGGATGGTGCTGTTCTTATATCTATCGGTGCGGGCTCTTATGGGCTGAATTTTGTTGTAGTGGCGGACAGCGCGAGTTGGGTGGGGGGCTGCAGGAGGTGGCGAGGGTGGTGCAGTAGTCCACGGCCAAACCTTTCCAGTGCTTGGTGGTGGAGGTCACTGAGGGATGGCATTTCCAGGGTGGAGAGAGCGTTGGTGTAGCCGGAGTATTCTGCGCCGAGCATGATTCTGCAGGCCCTTTTCTGTACCTTCTCTAACTGACGTTGTTGGGTGGGGTTGAGAGAAGACGACCAGGCTGGTGATGCATACGTTAGTTTGGGGAGAATATAGGCGTTGTAGATGGTCCTCAGCTCTGGCGTGGGTGTCCCAAGTGACCTAAGTCTTCGTAACATGTAGAGACGGTACGAGGCTGCCTTGACTGTGTTATTTACATGGGCCTTCCAGTCAAGTTTGTTGTCTATAGTTACACCCAGGAGTTTGGCAGACTGCACCAGCTGGAGAGGATGGGCACCCACTGTGACTGCTGGGGCTTGCACTGGAGTGGTGGCGGTATTGATGTGCATGACTACGGTTTTGGTGTGGTTGATGGTGACCTTGTTCTCTGTAGTCCATGCCTGTAGCCTGTCCAGGGTGCCTTGTAGCGATGAGTAGTCTGGTGCGGTGTTGTCCACTGAAACCCCCACAGTGCAGTCATCCACGTACTTCCACCTGTGAGGAGTGTCCGATAGAGCGTCGTTGATCAGGATGAGGAAGCACAGTGGTCCCATCTTGGTCCCCTGGGGAACACCGCAGGTGAGGTGTTGGGATGTGGAGACCAAGCCCTGATACCTCACTGCCTGGCGACGTCCACTCAAGAAATCAGTGAGCCATGAGACCAGGTTGGTGAGCAGCCCTAGTGCAATAGCCATGTTGATAACAGTGCAGTGATCAACAAGGTCAAAGGCCTTCCTGAAGTCCACAAGGGCAACGGCCAGTGATGTCTTACGTTTCTGCAAGTTTTTGTGCAGAAAATCCAGAAAGCTCACCAAGCAGTGGGATGTAGAGGAGGTCCTCATATTGCCAAATCTGTGTGTGTGTGTGTGTGTGTGTGTGTGTGTGTGTGTGTGTGTGTGTGTGTGTGTGTGTGTGTGTGTGGTGTGTGTGTGTGTGTGTGTGTGTGTGTGTGTGTGTGTGTGTGTGTGTGTGTGTGTGTGTGTGTGTGTGTGTGTGTGTGTGTGTGTGTGTGCGTGTGCGTGCGTGCGTGCGTGCGTGTGCGTGTGCGTGTGTGTGCGTGCGTGCGTGCGTGCGTGCGTGCGTGCGTGCGTGCGTGCGTGCGTGCGTGCGTGCGTGCGTGCGTGGTAATGATATCATTAATACCAAATAAATTACCAAAACTCATCAATCATTCCAGTAATATTTGATACAAAATATCACGTGTGACTGTCAATACATTTTAAATTAATTGGCTAACATATACGGACAGTAGTGTGAGAAATATGGATTAATAATTATTTATATTGTGTTATAGTAAATATTTTGAAGAGCCATTGAAGAGAGAGCGGAGGCAGACACTGAGACACAAACTGACCTTCTCACGCAAGTAGGGATTAACTCACTGTGGATTTATATTTCTCAACCCCCTCCCCCTCCCCCCTCCCCCAAATAAGCACAATCTTCACTACACTGAGATATGCCATAATACATAAATTATTGCCAGTCATTTTGTATTCATATTTATTCGCTTTACACATGTTATATTTTTCTGTAAAGTGTTATGTTGTGTTGCTGTGCTTCAACAAGTATGCAGGGGGGGGTGGGGGGATGACTGACACGCAGCTCGTTAACCACCTCATTTTATCAGATCATTCATTCATAGTTTAAAAGCTGATCTGGTTCACATGTTTACATAAATTAACACCAATATTGACAGTACAGTATTTTTCATTCAATTTTGTACGTGTAGATATTTTTATTTAATATTTACACTTCAGGTTAAAAATTACAGTATATTTATCTATTTAAAGTCTATGTATTTCTAACTTATTTAAGAAAGAATTTAGGTCGTATTTATATATATGATACAGTGATTATTTAAGGTTTGGTGTGGTGGCGTTAGTGAGTGATAGCCCAGTGATTCGTTGGTTGTCTTAACTGCGCTCGTCTTCCTGCTGTGAGTCTATGGGAGTTAAGTTCATCATTTGACTTAAGATCCGATGTTTGAGATTAGGAGAAACGACGCCAAGAATAAATATTATAATGTATAATTGGTAATATGTCGAGAATTGATGATATTATGAAGAAAAACAACAAATTAAACAGTTTGTCTGATAATACAACACATCACCCAGTAACACACCACTCTAACGCAACACACGACACCCAGTAACACAACACAACACCCAGTAACACACCACTCTAACGCAACACACGACACCCAGTAACACAACACAACACCCAGTAACACACCACTCTAACGCAACACACGACACCCAGTAACACAACACAACACCCAGTAACACACCACGCCAACACAACACAAACACTATAGATGGCACACATTTGTCAGGCCGTGGAGGAGATAGGGGAGAGGAGTTAACGTGTGCTGTGTTCGCTAGCTGCTGTGTTCGCTCGCTGCTGTGTTCGCTCGCTGCTGTGTTCGCTCGCTGCTGTACAGAGTCGGGTGCTGTTATTTGCCAGGTTAAAGTTGATTGTCAGCATTTAACACTCTAGTCAGGGGGGAATAATGGCGTTTGTGTGTTGTCTATAAAGCTGTAAATCTTGTGTTTTTATTATGGAGTGTTGACTGTCTGAATTTCAACTACATAATATTGCCTGGCGGGGAGAGAATCGTGACTGGAATAAAAATAAGTGTCATCTTGTCTGTGTGTGGAGTTAAGAGCGAGGTAGTGTGTGTGTGTGTGTGTGTGTGTGTGTGTGTGTGTGTGTGTGTGTGTGTGTGTGTGTCATGACCGGGTGGTTGATGGTATTATATGAGAAATAAAGCCATTATATATTTTATAATTTTGTTAAGTCAAGTCTAGATAATTTTAACATTTAATAAAACACTGATTATATTTGTTAATCTTTTTTATCAATGTTTAATAATTCTCCTGTAAAAAAAATGTAAACAAAGGTGATGGATCAAATGTAAAACTAACAGTGTAATGATGTAATACAGACCATTATCGATAATTAGTTTTGCATAGTTAATGAAAAATGTCCGGAATGACTAATTGATGTTATGGTGATACAAAGAGTTTAATTATTATGACCATTATTATATTTTTATTTATTTATGAGATTAAGTTGTGAATTTTAGTGTGTCAGTATTTTCGTGTCAGGTACCATAGATTGAAATATTACGATCACTGACCTAGCTCACTGTTGATGTTTCTCCACCTGTACTGTACACGTTTCAAAATGTCAATATCTCGGCGTACTGTAGGTTAGGTTAGGTTAGGTTAGGTTAGGTGTAGCGTGTATTACCTTCTTCGTTACCATACGTGTTGTGGCTAGGAGGATATTTTCACGATTCTCGACCATGTGTGTAGTGTGTAGTGTAGTGTGGTGTGGTGTGGTGTAGTGTGGTGTGGTGTGGTGTAGTGTGGTGTAGTGTAGTGTAGTGTGGTGTAGTGTAGTGTGGTGTAGTGTGGTGTAGTGTAGTGTAGTGTGGTGTAGTGTGGTGTAGTGTAGTGTAGTGTGGTGTAGTGTGGTGTAGTGTAGTGTTTGACCAAGAGGTGTTGGATACAGAAACAATACTGCAGTTATGACAGAACCACACTCTGATACACCTGATTGTATGAAGATTAAAGACCCATTTCCATATATTTTATCACTGGTGTTACTACATGAACACAGGCGTCAGCGTGAGTTATTGAGCGCTGTTTACCTCCTGCCACCAGCTAACAATCTTCGGCAGGTTGAGTCACCAGGTTTTCTGTCATGATCACTAAGGGGGATAGTTCAGTAGTATGTGATACCAGTATTTTAATGGTATGCTTTATTAATGCAATATTTCACGGCTTTGTGGGGTGTTCGCCGTGCTTGTTACCTGGTGACGCGGCTGTCTTAGAGTTCCTCGGAATTACTCTTAGTTCAGGGGTTTCCTTTTGATACCGTTTAGAGCCGTAATGACCAGCCTTTGTATTTCTTAATGGTGTAGAATTCCAAGAACCTGTGTGTGTTTTTTTTTTGTCTGGTGCTCCTGTAAGAGAGAGTCCCTCCGTCAGGCTCACTACCTCGTGTCAGAAATTTCCGTTCCTAGGAAGCATAACCAGCTGATGCCAGAAATATTTCTTGGTGTATTTGAACAGTGTATGAGTAATTAATTTCTCTTTGTTCTGCCATTAGTAATGTTTGCAGTGTGTGGGGGAAGGGGAGTCACCACTACGGTATAATAAAGCTTGCTTGTATTAAAAACGAATTTAGCTATATATATATATATATATATATATATATATATATATATATATATATATAATGTGTGTGTGTGTGTGGAATCTTTACCAGAGATTATTCATCGTTTTCTGTTTCCTCAGCGAGAGGGGCTGACTTCACTCTTGTTATTGTGTCACTAACATTTTCCCGGTGGTTGTGTTCCGCCTGTGAGCAGATGTAAGCGTGCTTGGGAGAACCAATAAGTGTGGCAAACATCAGTATCGTCCAGGACACAAAATCTCCCAAACAAGGTTCATTATCGCCGTTTATGAAGGATGTATGAGGAAATTCTTGTATTTTACTCAGTGTCTCTTAAAGGTAGCCTCTTCATCTGCTAAAGTTCTCAATCATCCACACCATTGGTCGTCTTCCATGCCAGCGAGCTTCTCATTTATAAACAACCTGTTGCCAAGTTGCATCAGTTAGGTGAGTCGAAAACTGTGATACAATCTTATAGTTTATTTACCTTCAATATACCTAAGAGTGTTTACCTCCGGCCATCACGGTGTCTGGCCGGCTACTGGGAACAAACACAGCGTAAGGATAAAAACTCTGGAGTGATTATTAAAAATTCATGTCATGTGGATGTTTACAGTGTGTGTTTAGTCTTGGGAGTCCATGTTAACTCCTAGTGTTATGTTCAGCTGGGAAGAAGAATTGTATCCCCACGGTGGCGTCATTTACTCAAACCATTTCGATAAACAGAAGACATTTCCATTATAGTTCTGACTCGGTAGTGTAGTGAAAGCAATAGAAAATAAAGAAGTTTTTTTTTATTTAACTCGAATAATATGAAGGAAGAGAATTTCAGTGGGACAGAGTCAGAGGTAAAACATTGAGGTTGTGTACATTAGATTACCGACTCGCTCCCTCCCTCTCTCAAGGTTCGCTAAGTCTCCTCCAGGGTGCAATAGAAACATCTACAGCAGGAGAGAAATATTCACGACGGGAACAAAACAACGAGAGAAGACAGACATAGTGTACAATGATGTTATCTTGGCTAAGGAGAAGAAAAAGAAGAAGAGTAAACTTGTAAACTCAATTCCTGTGTTGAATGACGAGGACTCTCCAACCAGGCAGTCCAGTGGTCTCAAGTAGGAACTCTTCCCCGTGCTTCTGAATCAAATGACACACGCCAAAAGGTAATGGAAAACTTAGAGGAACAATGAAAGGATGAACTGTGTTGGGAGTACCTGTATCACTAATGACCCACAGGTATTATTGTCTAGAGCTTTATATAATACTATACTCCCTACTGTTGGTATATTAGGGTTCTGTCTCTATCTACTGAACTGTTATTGGCCTTCCAGTTTTTTTTTTTGTATCGGGATTACTGTATGTTTCCGTTGGTGAAATTTAACCGTAACTAAACAAATAACATCATTACTAATCTTTACTAATTGGGTATAATTAGGTTTTTAATTTGATGGTAAACGACGTGTTAATTGAACCAGAGCTAATTGTAACCTATTTATGAACTAATTACCTTGATGTTATAGCGATAGTGTTATTCTTATTGGGTTTTAAGGTTAATTGGTCGATTATCCCTGTTTATAGTCACACACACACACACACACACACACACACACACACACACACTAACACACTAACACACACACACACTAACACACACACACACACACACACACACTAACACACACACACACACACGACCACTGGACCTAGTCACTCCTCTTAATTTTTGTTGTTCTTGTTTTGTGCCCGTGTTTATTGTTGGCCGTGTGTTGTTTAAAAGTTTTATTTGTCGCTTTTGTTGTTGTTTGTAGTTTGTTTGATGTTTTTGTTGTTTAATCCCCACTACCACTATTTGTAATCTTCACTACTACCACTTGTACCACTACCACTTACACCTTTACCTGGGCATCCCGTTAATTAAAACAACAGTGTGTGAAAGACCTAAACAAATTCACAGGTGAGACTGACACGTGTTGACATACTGAACAGGTAACCGGAGATGATGTAAACAAACACTCCTGCATCGTCATCATTACCTGGACACACCTATGTTTATTTTGATAGTAATTAGGTTTGGTTCCACAGGTGTTCGCTCAGGTGATAGTGAGGTAACACACTTTGGCAGGTAGTCGTTGTAGGTCTAATGTAAACTTGACGGATAGTGAATTTATTATTATTATTTTTTTTTTCATTTTATCTTAGTGTTTCGTGGTATTTTAATTCTAGTTATTTTATTTTATATTTTCGTTCAATAATAATTCCTTTATGTTCTTCAGTCGTTATCTTCTCTCGCTATTTCCTCTCCTCCTCACTGCTTTATCTCTCTCTCTCTCTCTCTCCTCATAATTCCCCTTCTTTATTTTTCACTCTTATCCCACAATTCCTCCTTCATCATTTCCTGTCGTAATTCCTCCTCTCATCTTCCGTTTTCTCCCGCCCTTCCTGTCATATATTCCCTTCTCTTCCATTATTCCTCTTCCATCTCTCTCTCTCTCTCTCTCTCTCTCTCTCTCTCTCTCTCTCTCTCTCTCTCTCAGGTAACACTGCACTTGATCTGGGTGGAGGTGTACTGTTGTTTATGTCCCTCCAACTTTCGCCCGTGACTAGAAGCGTAACACACACACACACACACACACACGTACACTTTAAATTATTATTATTATGTGTATATAAGCAACGCAGTTTACATTATATTACTGTGGTTTAAGCCTGGATTTAATGCTTAAATTATTATTATTATTATCATCATCATTGTTATTATTATTATTATTATTTCGTTGGGTTTGTGGTTGCATGAGCTCGTTTACTCTCAAGTGTTGCGCTATTAAATAAATCTCTCGGCGAGTTAATTTATTCCCTGACTGTTGGAATATTCTTATAACTCACGTCGACTCTTGTAGGTTACAGGAAACATTCATCAAACTGTCACGCACACACACACACACACACACACTCTCTTGTTTATGCCCCGCCAGGAGTGTTTGGAAGAGGGTGTATAGTGTTACCCTTGTCTGTCTGTCTGTCTGTCTAATAAAAACACTAATATTATCTGAAATATCGATATTATTTCTTTTATAACTTAAGCAAAATATATTGATATGGTGGTGTATAGTGTAGAGATTCTTACATCATCATTCATCATCATCATCATCATCATCATCATCATCATCATCATCATCATCATCATCATCATCAAGCATCATAAAGCAGAGCCACATTTCTCGTCATCATCATCATCATGAGAGGTAGAGTGAGGTAGAGGTTAAATCCTACTCCTGCTAGTAGGATGAGGTTGGTGGATGAAGGTGATTGGTGGTAATTGTGAGTTGACACGGTGAGAAGTCCCTGTCTCTCTGGCTTAATGGTTCGACGTCCCGAGCATTGAGGGCAGGACTGTAGTGGTGTGTGTGTGTGTGTGTGTGTGTGTGTGTGTGTGTGTGTGTGTGTGTGTGTGTGTGTGTGTGTGTGTGTGTGTGTGTGTGTGTGTGTGTGTGTGTGTGTGTGTGTGTGTGTGTGTGTGTGTGTAGTACCGAGGATTGTTTCTATTCTTCACGTTATGGTTGTCGTGAATGTGTGGAGGGAGGGAAGGAGGGAAGGAAGATGTGGAGGGAAGGAAGGAAGGAATAAGGGAGGGAGGGAGCAGCATTAAGCAACACAGGTCATACAAGGCTGGCTAGCTGGTGGATCATTAATGGACCTGATAGTCTCCTGAAGCTCACTCCAAGTGTTGACATTTTTCCCTCGGTCCTGAATCGAAACTTTAACGAAAAATTTACCTTTTGTAATTTTTTATTTTATTTTTTTTTATCTTTGGTGAGCGGTTTGTTGACTACCTGGGGATCTACACACGCTCGCTGGGTTCCGGTAATTTGATAGAGAATTTTTTTACTCGTTAATGCATTTAGTAAGTTAGGAAGTTAATGTATTCTTCCTTTATTTTTACTATTAAGAAAATATACTTTTGAGTTTTAGGAATTATTTGGTATTTTTTCCCCTAACTAAATATTGTAAGATTTTTTTTTTGTGGCTTAAAACGAAAGACACCCGAGTGGTCTGGCGCTGTTGATAAAATAATGTTCCCAGCACCGACCAGCTCAGTGCCTCACCCGCCTCTGAACGCGACACACATTGACACTGCCGTATATAAGGTGGTCAGCGTGGTAGGGATGGTTCCGTAGTGGCGAATAGGAAGGTTAGGTTAGGTTAGGTTAGGTTAGGTTAGGTTAGGTTAGGTTGTCTTCATGTAACCTGAAAGAATGAAGTTAAGAATTATTTCATTCACTTAAAAGAATAAACAAAAATAATGGAAATGTTTGGAGAAAAAAAATCGTGGGGTAATTAACTAATAGATGTTTTTTCCCGCCTGGTATAATTAAGGAAGTAGTGGGAAATAAGATCCATTTAATGTTTTTCGTCTATAAACTTGTGTGAATTTGTTGGGAGGAAAAATTATCAGAAAGAACCTTATCTCAATATTGCAGCTCAAAGTTTATCTTGGTGATGTGGTGGTGGTGGTGTGGTGGTGGTGATGTGGTGGTGGTGGTGGTGGGTGGTGGTGGGTGGTGTTGGTGGTGTGGTGTTGGTGATGTGGTGTTGGTGATGTGGTGGTGGTGATGTGGTGTTGGTGGTGTGGTGTTGGTGATGTGGTGGTGTGTTGGTGATGTGGTGTTGGTGGTGTGGTGGTGGTGGTGTGGTGATGGTGTGGTGTTGGTGGTGTGGTGGTGGTGATGTGGTGGTGATGTGGTGGTGGTGATGTGGTGGTGGTGATGTGGTGGTGGTGGTTGTTGGTGTGTCCAGCATTGTCATGGGCGGAGCAGTAAGAGAGGAGGCGACAGGGAGAGGGCAGGGTGAGAGGGAGAGGGTAGGGAGAGGGAAGGGAGACAGAGAGAGGGAAAAATATGAGAGGGGAGCGGAGTTAACTGTTCCTGGTAAAGAGAAGAGGTGGATAATCTTCTGGCTATACACGACACCACACATCTGACGGATCTTTTACAGGAACAAAAAAAAGAGATTGAAATTGCAAGGAAGTATAACTGAAAAAAATATGTCAACTAAACATTAAGCTATTAAGGTTAGTTGTAAATAGTGAAGGGGAGAGAATGATATAAGATTGATTGGTTAAAGAATGATGGAAGGAATAGAAACGTTTGTGGTGTGTTTGAGTGAATGTGTGTATGGGAGAATGGAGACGGAAAGATATTAATGAAGTAAAAAAAAAATGAACGAATATTTATGAAAAAAGATACAACGAAATTATGATATTTACATTTTTTTTATTCAGGAAAAAAAAATTTAAAAAATATCAGAACGAGTTGGGATTTATTGTTTAAAAAAAAAGAGAGGTGGAAGGAAATGATGAAATAGTAAAGTAAAGTAAAGGTAAATAAATAATATATATAGTCAGTCAGCTTGGCATATCCGCATCACATTTCAATGACAAAGCCACAAGTCAAGGGGCCGGTTGAGAATATAATTTGAATAGGAAATATGTTCAGTGTGTAGGTTGAACTTTAAAGATTATTGTAATGGTATCTCTCTCTCTCTCTCTCTCTCTCTCTCTCTCTCTCTCTCTCTCTCTCTCACTTAACTAAAAACTTAAAGAATGACAGCAAAGGAAAGTAGATCTTGTACGGGCGTTGAGGATACAGCACACTGAGGGAGGCAATGTGACCGAACCCTGCACCTCATTGCTTTCTATTCCCTAAACTGCTAAAGGTAAGAGGGAGGTACCCATTTACAGCTGGGTGAACCTGGGGGTGCCATGAATGCAAACCAGTGACTTAAGATTAGAGACGAGCTCTTTACCCACTATGTACTTTGCCGTCAAGTTCATTCACACACACACACACGAGGGCGTATTGTGTTCGTCTTCTCCCCGACCAGATATTATCCACTGTTAAGTCACCACCAACGTTTTAGGAATCCCGTTTTAACTTTTCGTTCGAGATTTTTATCAAGGGGGAGTGTGATGACTTGGTGTAGCGGGGAGGAGGAGGAGGAGGAAGAAGAGGAGGAGGAGGAGGAAGAGAAAGAGGAGGAAGAGGAAGAGGAGGAGGGCGTAATGAGTGTTGGTCATAATGAGGCGTCGAGCCCCTGAGTCCACCAGAAGCTGTGAGAAAGTTTTATGCCTTCACATTTACCGCACCTGATGTAGGATGTTTCTCAGTGTGTCTCTCTGTGTGTGTTTGTTACTGCGGCACTTGTGTTTCTTGGGGACTACTGCAGCACTTGTGTTTCTTGGGGACTACTGCGGAACTTGTGTTTCTTGGGGACTACTGCAGCACTTGTGTTTCTTGGGGACTACTGCAGTACTTGTGTTTCTTGGGGACTACTGCAGTACTTGTGTTTCTTGGGACTACTGCAGTACTTGTGTTTCTTGGGGACTACTGCAGTACTTGTGTTTCTTGGGACTACTGCGGCATTTGTGTTTCTTGGGGACTACTACAGTACTTGTGTTTCTTGGGACTACTGCGGCACGTGTGTTTCTTGGGGACTACTGCAGTACTTGTGTTTCTTGGGGACTACTGCAGTACTTGTGTTTCTTGGGACTACTGCGGCACTTGTGTTTCTTGGGACTACTTAACTTATCTCACTTCACATAAGGATTCTGTCTCCCCGTTAATTACTCCTTTATCATCCACGATAACACCTGGTACCGAACAACTCTCTGGAGGTTAACAAGTTTAGGAGGATAAACATACCCAGACGATCAGCTTGTTCTTAGCGTTAACACAGGAGATCACAGGGAAACACTTGGCTTGAAGGGGAAATTAAGAGGAGGAAACTGAAGGCTGTAAACATGAACACTCAGATCCACTGTTGTTGACATTTGCTTTAAGATGTCACAAGAACCGACCGACGTCACTGGCAAAGCGAAGTAATGCATCTGAGTTTTTTAAGCTATTACGGTCGTTGTTGATTGCTGCTGCCACACAGTACTATGAGTTAGGTTAGGTTAGGTTAGGTTAGGTTAGTACAGAATATACAATGGTGACCTCCGCAACTGTATGTTTCTCACGACTTCGTAAAAAAAAAGTTAAATCTGATCAGTTTGCTCTGATCTCGTAAAGATTTTTTTATTTCTTTTGGGGAGAAATATCCGCGCCAGCCTGATACACACACCTCGTTCCTCAGTGTAGAGAGGCGAGCGTTGCTATATTGTGTGTCTTCAGTGTTTAATGTCCAACACTTTTACAACCCTTACACTGTCTTGTTTATACTGCAACATTTACGTGTTTTAGGGTGACGGTTCTCGGGTTACTTCTCTGTTAATCTTCCGTTATTAGGACCGAGTTTTAAGAGAAAATTTAACACTGGGTCGTTTTTAATTTTCCTACGGGAGAAAGAGGAAAGGAAAGAGGGGTTAGGTATGAGTACAAGAGGTGAAGGTCTCTCAGTGGGTGGAAGATTGACTCATTTTATTGTTTAACGGATCCTTGAGCGGTGAAAGTTTATTTGGGAGGATTGTAGTTAAAAGTGAGAGCCTTTTGGTACTTCAGTCCTGGGAGTATGTGGATGAGGTGTTAAATAAAAATATAATTCACCTTTTGGGTCTTGAGTCATTTTCAGTCACTTTTTTTAATTTTGTGGAGGTTGTGTGGTAATTCTTCATCTCAGGTGGGCGACTGGTGTAGGGTGATCAGTATTAATCAGGCAGGTGAGGTAAAAATTAAAGCGTGGTGTTTGGTCAACTTCTGCTGACCTTAAGAAGCTCCCTGCTGGTACCTTCCACGCCACAACTCTTCTTGACCACATATCCCTCCTCCTAGTGACAGTCCTGGTACATGTTGTTAATAAGGACCTACTACGCGTTGCCATAAACAGGTAAACATTCATTCTTCCTTCACAATGTGTTACTCGCTACACTAACAATGGCCCCCCCAGGCTCTCTTGCCCAGTAGGCAATCATGAACTCTGCGTGCTTCCTTGTTGGGCGCTGTGATGCTGCTACGCTTCACCTTACACAGAATGTAAGGGGCTGCCCAATAAACTTACCCTGGCGCTGCGTAGGGACGAGTCTGAAATCTGCTCCTATCCATAGCCCCTTTTGTGTGTTCCAACCATACAGCCAAGGTAAAGCCCAGTATCGGTTTAAAGCATTTCCTTAAGGCTGAGAGCTGCTCCAGGAATCTTCACCAAGTTTCCAGAGTTACTGTTTTTAACAGACTGTGCGAGACACGAGTGAGAAAGTATTCTTTGCAGAATTAATGTCGTTAAAAGCTGTATTCAGAGGCAACACCAACGGGGGATGGGGGGCAGCGCTCAACTCGTATGGGGCAGAGAGCAAAATATCTTTAAGAATCACTGAACAGGATGATCGTGTTCCATGGGACCTCAGGTGGAGGAAGTGGACAAATGCTTCTAACAAACACAAGACTGAGTTACCAGTTACCATTCCTCTGATGACGTCGACCATAAGGGACTGTCGCTCCATATGTATGTCGCGTTTTTTTTATCAACTTCAGAGAACTGATTTTTCCGTTCTTGTCTTTCCATTACACCTGGGAGGAGTATCCTGTGTTTTATTGATAACAAGCCAGCTGTAACATGTACCGAGCAGCGGGATTCATATAGATCCTTTGCTGCCTAATGGGAATGCTGGGGAAACTGTGTTCATCGTAGCGTTGAGACTCGTGAACAATAGGTGCCACACACACACATATTGATGACACCTTGTATGTCAGGGCTGAATCATTGTCTAGGAAGAGAGCAGTTCCTTCTGAGTGGAGGTTTGATCTAGTCTCTTCCCCTGAGGGTGAGCGTGTAGGTGATGCTGGGTCATCACCGTCTCCTAGTACTCGTCTCGTCTTCACCAGGACTTATTAGACCTGTATAAATTTTGAATCAGCTTCATCGCTTTCACCTTCTTCCCTGTAAGCTTCACATGACAAGGAAATTAAGGCAGTTCCATGACTCGTCTCCGGCCCAGTGTGGTTTCTCCAACTAATTCAACTCTCTCCAAATTCTATTATATTTTCGCTCCAACTCCAAGTCAGAGTATGGGAGCAGAGGAAACCTTGTGCCTTTGTCCTCAAGTCGGTTGGCCTCGAGTTCCATCCTCAGGACTGGTGTAGGTTACTGGGTCGTGGGGACTTGGGACGAGAAACTTCCTCAAGATTTTCATGGTTGTACTCTAAGGACGAGAGACTATCGGGACGCTCTTATTGGATGTCCTGGATGGGAGTTTTTTTTTTTTTTTTTTAAGTAAGTTGATCCTTTCATAGAGAACCGAAAGATCTGTGTGGCTTAAGGTTCGTCTCTATATTTCTTCCTATAGAATTCACGTTAGTTCACTGTAGTAGCTAACCACCGCTTGGGAGTTTATTGGCACCTTCCTCCTTCCTGCTGGGTTTAGTATACAGAGCCGCGCGTAACGTCGTAAATGGCGGCTTGATCCTGAAATCTCATTTTATAACCAAGTCGTGATCCAGCAACTCGGTGTCTCTCTCCCTCTCTTTCTCTCCCTCCCTCCCTCTCCCTCTCTCCCTTCCTCCCTCCTGAATCGGTTGTGAGGGCGTCATTCGGTAACCAGTGTCGGTAATAGCGGACCGAATCGTACGTATCCGAGTTATATATTCAGCAGCAGAATTTTTGTATACCGCCTTCCTCACTTGCTCCGGTCGACGTGAATAATAAACACCAAGATGTTTGAGAATGTGAAGCAAAATTTGTGATGAAAATGAGTAGAGAGAGAGAGAGAGAGAGAGAGAGAGAGAGAGAGAGAGAGAGAGAGAGAGAGAGTCAAATGATAAATCCAAGAATAATGGAGAGGAAGAAGACAACAGGTGAAATGATAGATACATGAAGGGAGAAACCCGCATTATTTATAAAGAAAGCAGAGACAAATATGGTGATAAAAGAGGAAGAAGGAAATAAGAAACTGATATAACTATACGTGTTATACTTGAGAATAAATATATATGAATGACACGAAGAGACGAAAAGAAATACGGAAAAATAAACTAGAATTCGACTTTTTTTTTTTTTTTACGAAACTTCATCACACTTCCCATTGAAAATTTTCCATGACAAACACTCATGAGAGTTTCCCCTTGAAGATAAATCATCATCCATATACCGGACTTGTCTTCCTCATGTACCGGAACCTCTTACATACCGGACGAGATACGATATCAACTCGACACTCAAGGGTTGGTAAACATATCAGTCAAGGCTCACCGCTGGCATGAAAGACGTGGATGACTTATCAATCAGTGTTTGAAAGGGACGCTAAACACACCACCAGCAGTTTGAGGTGAGTGGGGGGGAGGGGGGGGGACAACTATCAGACTTTACTCGGTGTTTATAATACTGTTGGATAAAATTTGGGGTCAATGATCGTCAGAGAATAAAAGGATCAATTAGTGTGACAGTAGACAACCGCTTCACTTCAATCAACCAATGATCAGTGTTGTACTCCTCCCTGGTTGTTGACGTCGCCACCAGAGGGACGCTTGTGAGCCTCTCCTCGTATACGTAAATCTCTTCAACTAATTAATGTCAAAGGTGAATGTTGTATCCAGGTAATAAACTAATTAAGTAAATCTGGTGATCACATGAAGACTATAGACACACCTGTAGCTTATTTCACCTCTTCTTCCTCCTTTTTCTCCCTCTCCCTCTTCTCCTCATCCTCCTTCTTCTTCTCTTCCTCCTTCTTCTCCCCCTCCTTCTCTTCCTTCTTCTTCTCCACCTTCTTCCACTTCTCCTCCTCCTCCAGGTGCGGCAGGTTGGGCCTACGTCTTTCCCCCGGTAAAACGTTCGTCGTGAATTCATTGTAACGGAGCTGTACAAAGACTTTTTTTTCGTTTAGGAATTATTTATATATACTTAACTATTTACGTGGAACTGAGCCTTTTAGAAACTGTTTTAAGCTTTTGTTTATGACAGAATGAAGCACCGACTCGTTTCTCCTCACTTTCCCGGATGAAGATAATTTACCCTGTTGATACAAATCATAATCCAGCTTTAAAACTTCAGTAAGGCTTCTCTGTCTCACGTTGATGTCGGATTACTACACTCCGTCTCGACTCAAAATAAGAAATGGAGTCGAAATCTTCCTTCTGTAATGTGTTGTGACTTGAGGTAAACACAGGACCATCCAGTGTTTAAGCACCAATATACCATGACACTATATTACCACCTTAAAACTTGTAGTCTGGCCAGAGTAACGGGGTAGAGCCAACAGTATGGTGGTGGTGGGGCAGATGACACTACCACCAGGACCGCCCCTTCCCGCCCCTATCCTCTGCTCTGTCCCTCACCGCCCCCACCAACTCCCAATACACATTCCCAGGGTTGATATTTCTAGCTACACCAAATGCTCTTGATATTCCCCGAGCCGAAAAGTGTGTGGTGTCTCTTTTACCATATGCAACACAACAATAAGATCAGAGCCAAGCTGAAATATGTACGAGTTTGTTGTGGTGTATCTGTGCTGTGTGTCCCTACTGTCTCTTACACACAGTTCAGTATTATGGTGAGTCTGGCGTGGCTGTAGTTGTGAAATTTTATCTCCATAATGTAATCTTGATGCTGGATGTTGGTGTTTTTAGAAGGCAACTTTTTTAATTGAAGTAAAAATATTGTGGACGCAGTATAGAACCGTTACTGCAGTATTAAAGCTACAGTTTCGCTTCTCAGTCCCTGGAGTCGAGAATGAGGTCGGGGAGGGAGGGATCAGAGGCACTGACTTAGAGGTCGTGTGAGTGTCCGTCTGTCTTGTAATAAACCCGAAGCCTCAAGCGAGTAATTGTTCCCAGCATCAAGAAGGTGTCAGTGGGGAAGTTAGGTTAGTGTCGTCGTGATATGTTAAGGTCATACACGTGTTGTGAATAGCTGTATAGTGCGAATGTGTCACAAGCAGTTGAGTCTTAGGTCTTAGCCTCAGGAATACATCACATCAGCATTACAAGATCTAGTTCACTGATGGTTGACCTTAAACTACTTTTCGGGGTCACAAGAGTTATCATTGTGTCGTGTTGTTGATGTGGGTGATGCTTCCCTCTGCCATTATTGTGTTCCTTTGTTGATTTGGTGTCTGAAACTGAATGACTTTACTCCTCTCTTCCCACAGGTTAGTCAATATCAACACCTGCTAACACGGCCAACACCGATGAGTGACCGTACAACAGGTGAGTGACTCTGGTTGACGTGCTGACTCACCTCTTACTGTGTGGGGTCAGAAGGTGAGTAGTGGACCAGGTAAGGACGCCACAAGTACAGGAATATATCGCTACTCTGAGTAAAAGAAAAAGGTTTTATCTTTTATTAGCTAAATCTTTTCTGGCATATCCTCTGGGAATTAATTTAGTTTTCAATTAGTTTAATCACTCTGACAGCCAGTGGTCACGAGAGAACCCGTGTTGTTCAGCATATAAGTTCCAATAGTGATTTATGAATATTATTACATTCTCATTGAGCCTCCTGGCGGGCAGTATTGGAACTAGACCTTCTGACGGCGGGATAATTGGACGCCAATTTGAGACTTGAGTGCATAATAACAGGTAGTTCAAACATCAAACGACTTGTAATGAGTATTTATCGCTTTTTATCTCCGTAATTTTAGGTCGACTCCTAGTGACTGCAATTGGATCTAATTTCTATTCCCTGGGGTCTGTAGACACGTGTCATGCATCAGTTATCTGCATTATTAGTTATGATAATTATTTCTTTTGTCTGCTAATCGTTACCTAGAGGAAGGCGGGGGGGGGGGGCATTTACTCTCCTCACATCAGTAGTTAGACCTTGTAGTGTGGACCAGAAACATGTGTGTCCTATAGTGACATAACAACTGCCAGTCTGCTGTACTAACACACTTAGCCTACGACATTTGTTATTGCCACCACAGAACTAACTCCAAACACGTGATGGAGACTTCAGAGATGGCCATAGATTTTTTCATGTATAAGTTTTTCGTCATAATTGTTTGTGACACCGAGGGACGAAGTCTTGATTAAAAGGGGAAAACAATAACGAGGAGATGGGCAGGACAGAGGACGTTAGGGTGGGGGAGCTGGTGGACAATGAGGATGGCTGTAGGAGTGTTAGTTGAGAGAGAATGACTCGCAGAAGAGAGTGACCAAGACCTCGACAACAAAAGACCTCAAAGAATGGCGTGCTTCACCCACCAGACTGCGGCACCGTAACTCCTGCTCGCCAGGGAGTTTTGTTAAGAAGTGTAAAATCAGTGGAGGTCGTCGCCGGGGGAATACTAAGTCGTGAGCCGCCCTCCCCTCCCTGGCCGCCTCGCAGGGCTTAGCTTCGGCAGGTGTGTGTAGCCCTGGCGGGTGTTCAGCTTCGGCAGGTGTGTGTAGCCCTGGCGGGTCTCTTGCTTCGACAGGTGTGTGTAGCCCTGGTGGTGAAGGTAAACACAGCAGGCTACACCTAACACCCACGTGAACACTGATGGAGAAAAAAGTGAGTCGGGGAACGAATTTTCTGCCCAGCTGGAAGAAATCATTCACGGTGAATTAGACGCGACAGACGGGGCTGGTGGAGGCTATGGTGTGTGACTACAGGGGGAGGAGAATGGTGGCGTGGACCAGTGATGTGTGTTTAGAGAGTATAAGAGGGCGGCATTGTGTGATATCAATCGAGGGAATGTTATGTATAAAGTCCCGGTGTATGATTATGTATAGCTGGTATTAAAAGACAACATACATATACATCAGGTTAGTCTTAGGTGTAGCGAAAGTTGAATTCTATTGTCTGTGAAGTGTACTGTAAGTTTATGGTGTGGTCGAGGCATACACAGACTGTAGGCATCATTAACTGGTTAGATTCCCACCAGCTGAGACAACTAAAGTGAACTAATGCTGCCCGGAAGTTAATAGTTATATGTCACTAAGGAATGAGTTGGTGGTGTTAACTGCGGAGGAGTGTTGTTTTGGGGCAGTTTGTATTTTTTATTACTGTGATTGGACGTATAATACTGAGGTGTTTGGTTTATCGTAGGAGAAATTCTACCAAGGACGATTGTGTCAACGAAATTGTAAAAGCATCGATTGTAAAGTTTCGGGAACTGTCAGTGTTGCAGAAATGTTTCCCCAAGTGGATCGACAGTCTGGTGCTACAATGAAACTCCCCCCAAAAAATCGCTCATATACTTAACGTTACAAATATCTTTCAACTAGTTTCTCACACAGTTATACGGAAAAAAATGGTCTTTATAAAGTGAATGTAGCTTGTTAACTTGCTCTCCGATACAGTCATACGGGTTACTACCAATAATTTCCAAGTTTCAGGACAGTAAAAGGGAATATTAGGTATTAGGTGTCTGGGTGAATCATTTGCCACACAACAGGATCCGGCCACGGGGGAAATAGTCATGCAATAAACCTTTACATGATCATTAAATTGGTGCATGGTTTAGCCTTTTCAGATCACCAACAGTTTTAAAAGATACCGTAAAAGTTTTAGTTGTGCATAAATTATATTCTCCAGAAAGTTTTCAAGGAATTAGTGAAGAGAATAAAACGAGATGGATGGTTCCGGCAAGACGGCGCAGCAACACGCTCACCACAGGAAGGAGTCGGGACAGTTTTTGAAGACTGTACCCATTTGTTGTGTTTTAAGACCAACCCCGTTCTCTGTTTTAAGACCACCTCGTTCTCTCGACTTGACCTCTGTTGATTTTTTACCCGCGAGGAAACATTCTTAATACAGTAGAAGAGCCGAAGGTTTACATTACCGAGGCTGTTCACTATGTCCAGGGTGAACAAATGTCCGATCCTCACTTGTTATTATACATTAAAAGTAACTAAAAAAAAATCATCTAATTTTTACGCTTATATAATACTAGAGGTAATAATTAAGAAAATAAACTAATAATAAAGTTATACACCTGGAAACGAGTGAGATACCCAGCCGTCTGTACTGGTGAATGAGCACCGTCTGGGCGGGATGCAGTTGTCATGTCACAGGGAGATGGCTCCAGCGCCTCCCGTCCCACACTTACCCGAAATCATTTTCACTGGTGGCGGACCTTTTGTTGAACCTGTTATTAAATTTTCCATGGAACTACACTGTGTAAATATTATCTTTTTTATTTAATAGAGAAACTAATTCAATTCCCTGTATTTCTCCGCCTCATCGTCTGTACACACCAGGGTTAAGAGTAGAGACATAGAACCATATTGTACTTCATGCTGGCTTGAGGAATGCTTAATGTAGCTTCAATATAAATGATAGACAATGAACGTCGAGTAAATTAACCATTAAAATAAAAATAAGGTGACATCTCGCTTTATCAGACCCCGGCTCTTAATTTATCGTATGAGGAACAAATATTAACGTCGCAAAGTAAACAATATGACTCCCAACTGTAAACAAAACAAGTTACGTCGATATGATTGTGTTGTAAGAGAGAGTTGTGTGGGCGTGATGGATAGTTTAAGGGTCACTCACAGATAGGAACATGTACAATACAACAGCTTTAATTAGTGCTCCATGTATCAGCGAGGGTAGTGGCCATTACCGGGGACTTATTGCAGTGTTATATTATACACGGGTTTTCCTGAATAACCGGACGAAGGTCATCTAAGACGTTGACCTTGCCATTTAGTCTGACTTACCGGCCGGCGTCTTCAAGGTTTACACACAACACACTTTTGGCTTCCTGCACACACACACACACACACACACGAGAGCTGGTTGCGTGTAATCAGGTTTCCTGCTTGTGACATCTGCTGAACAAGTTTTTTTTCCCCCCAGAGAAGAGCTTTTAACATTCTGCCGGCGGTGAGCCACGGACCCCCCACCAATAAATATTTTAATATCTTTCAGCATCAAATAGAATTTCTGATCGATCATGTATCGAGGGGGAGGGGGTAGACTAATATAATGGTCCTGATACAAAATGTGTCGTTTTACCATACTAGAATATCGATAGATTTTGCTGCTTCCACAACCATGAGAAATAAATATACCAGCGGGATTTAAGAACGCCACCAAAACATTCTTAACGCGGTGGACGGGACAAGAGCTGTGAGGACGAGCAATACAACATTTTCGTGGGATGTGTTGGATGTGTTGGATGTGTTGGTGTATAAGAACGTTCATCTGCCTTACGTAGAATCCGGTATTAGGAGAGAAAGGAACCTCACCCTCGCCCCAAGGACTACACCCGCTGACAAACGATGTGAGATATACTTAGGAGTTTTCTTTCCAGATCTCAAGGATAGTGAAGATGAGTGTGTGTGTGTGTGTGTGTGTGTGTGTGTGTGTGTGTGTGTGTGTGTGTGTGTGTGTGTGTGTGTGTGTGTGTGTGTGTGTGTGTGTGTGTGTGTGTGTGTGTGTGTGTGTGTGTGTGTGTGTGTGTGTGTGTGTGTGTGTGTGTGTGTGTGTGTGTGTGTGTGACATTCGTCATTTTGAGAGTAAAAGAATAGGAGAAATGACGATTTTAAAGAATTATCTAACCTAACCTAACCTAACCTAACCTAACCTAAGTGTTGAAGTAAACAGTATAGAGAACACGCTCGTCCCTCCTCGTTGATGACCCCGGGACGTGAGACAAGTGTGTTGGTTAGGTTACGTTAGGTTAGGTTAGGTCCTGGGTAGTGTATGTGGTCGTGCTACTCACAGAATCCAAGATCACAGCAATAAATTAGATTCATTTGTTGAGAGAGAGAGAGAGAGAGAGAGAGAGAGAGAGAGAGAGAGAGAGAGAGAGAGAGAGAGAGAGTATCGTACGTGTGGCAACAAGGTCAAACTTGAGTCTTCATTTCGTGAGGGTCGTTAAAGTCGAGCACACTTGAGTATAATAACTGCCTTTTTAAATAAGACTTTTGTTTCAGTACATAGAATCTAAATAAGGTGAGACAGCGAAGAGGAAATGACTGAACTTACCTGGAAGCGTTAAGTATGCCCATGACCTCTATGCTTCAGGTGCTTTAAATAATGAACAAAAACCCTCTACGGAGACTTCAGCAACGACGGAACACTGAACCACACACACACACACACACAGCCATCTTCACTATAAGGTTAACAGGAAAAGAATCAATCCTTCCACAACTTCGAAATCACAAAGGTTTCGACGGCCGCTATTGTATATACACGGTAAAAAAAAAATCTTTTAAAATCAACTCTGTCTCCTACAGCTGCAACCCTCCCTTCCTCCACTCCCTTCCCCTCGCCCTTCTCACCCTCCCATCTCCCCTTCCCTCTTCCCTCTCCCTCTTCCCTCTCACCCTCCCTTTTCCCTAAGTCACGCCCTTGTTATTGTCATTATAAATTTGGTTTCTGGACTATTAATTGAGCCTGTGTGTGTGTGTGTGTGTGTGTGTGTGTGTGTGTGTGTGTGTGTGTGTCAAAGGTCAAGGTCATTGTTGTAGTGTTGTTATAAAACCATTTAAGTATTCTTGTGTGACTCATTGTTGTTTTCTTCTTTCTTCTTTTATCATCATCATCTTCGTCATCATCATCATCTTTATCATCATCATCATCATCATTATCTTTTGTTATCATCATTATCTGTTATCATCATCATCTTCCATTCTTCTTCATATGTTACCGATATAACCAAGATAACCTAATACTGTCATGATAACATTTACTAGTTATTAATACAAAATAAATAACATCACAACTAATATATTCAACTTTCGATGACATATTTTTTTAATTGACAACAAATGACAGATTTTTTCTTTATTTTTGTTTTTTGTTTAGTCAAAAGTTCATTATTTGGTACAACAACAAAAAATAGTTTGTTTTTTATAATTCAAATGTAAATTATGTCATTTAGGTTTAAACTGTGGGGAGGGGAGAGGTGGGTAGGTGGAAAGGGAAGGGGAGGTAGGGGAGAGGAGGTGGGTGGAAAGGGAGAAGTGGGGAGGGGTGTGGGTGGAAACAGTGAGTGGGGTGGATATGAAGGTCGGATGATGAGGTTAATGCTTTCAGGAGGGAGAGACTGTCTTGGGTGGGGGACTGTCCACACCTTCCCCCCAGCCACATCTTCCTCCTGGCCACACCTTCCTCCTGGCCACACCTTCCTACTGGCCACACCTTCCTCCTGGCCACACCTTCCTCCTGGCCACACCTCCCCCCTAACCACATTGTCTTCCCGTGGTTACAGCTTCCACCTCCTGTTCTGTGTACGACTATTATGAGGTGACTGTGGTATAAGTAAGTGATGATGGATGGGGCTCACGACAGCTTCTTCAGTGGGGGTCGACGAGGCTGATAAACTGTTCATAAATCAGAGCCCAAGTGAGTTATGTTGACGTCTGAGAGTAGGGGGGGGTGTGCGTGCGTGTGTGCTTGAGGTGAAGTGAGATTTCCGCGCGTCTGTGCGTGTGTGCTTGAGGTGAAGTGAGATTTGCGTACGTCCGTGTGTGTGTGTGTGCGCTTGAGGTGGCGAAGTCAGCCCATACGGATCACGAAAACTGAGATTCTAAACTATCAAAAAACGGGATGAAGGAGATCAGTGTCAGATGATTCTCCTGGACACCTCCCACACCACACACCTTAAGAATAACTAGTCAGAGCATTGATATTAAGCACCCACCAGTACCACATAAAGTCCGGTAAACAAAATGTAGATAAATATTTAAATATATCCGACTTGATATAAATTTACAAAGCCTCGAATGGATTTTGGTACATTTATACGAAGTTAAATTATTAGTAGAAAAGAAAAGTTAGATGTTTATGTTGTGGTAAAAATACTAGGCATTACTTATCTGTTGATCCATTACGGTGTTCAGGAGTTGCATTTAGCAGAAGAATTATAGTTACTTCAGAAATTGTCAACGTAGTGAGAGAAATATAGGTGATAGACATGCAGTAAATCACGTTCCTATAACATGATTTAAAACGAGATGGGAATTGAATAGGAGTTAGATGAGGCGAAGGGAGGAGAGGAACCAATCAGCCGCCAGCCTGAAGGAGGTATTACCATCATTACCTTCTGAATGATTTGAGATTATTCGATAAGCCGGAGGAAATAAATAAATGTTATGATAAATGTTCCAGTTTATCGTAAAGACCTTTATTCGTGTTGATCCTGAAGGGGACCGATTGCCAGGGACATGAGAATATCTGGGTAAAATAATTCTGATTTAGGGACCACTTGTGAGGGGTCTTGTCTGGTCCTGGACGAAGCATCTGTTGTGATATTATTTCCCAGGATGTTTTAGTGTTGGTGAGACAAGAATGTTATACAGTGGATAAATACATCTTGGATATTTCCTGACTGACCAATAATCTTGATACTCCCACCTTATCGGATACAGACCACCACGGACTAATCCTCTTCGTGGGCGATAATTGATCACCTGGGAAGATTTTGTCAGACAACTTGAGGAAAATGAGAGGAACCAGAAGCTTTATCTGGTTTTCATGTGACCTTTAGTGAGTCATTGATCTGATGCTTCTCCGAGACTCTTCCCTGAGGTGTGGAAACTCCAGCCTCGGTCTAGTGCATCCATTCAAATTGAAAGATCTGGAGATAGCTTTGTGCACGATACTCTGAGGGGGAGACAAGTCCCTCTCCGGGAAAGCGTGGAAAGTGTCTTAATTGATTTCTGATCTTCACTTTCAACGTCTGGTTTAATTGCACGGCCGTAAGACAAAGAAACACTGGCTAATGGGACGACTGATGAGGTGAGGCCACACTTACCCCTCATTATCTCTCACCGTCTCTGATAAACTTTTATGTTTCTCAATTAGCATCGTTATTTGGCGCGAATACGATGGTTCCTCATTCTGAAGTGAGATGATTCGTCTTACAGAGGCCAGATCAACTAAACTTCCGCTCGTCAACCAGTTTTAACGTTCCCATTTCACTAAAAATCCTGATGTTAGAGTGAAAAAGTTTCCTAAACCAGCTGCTCCTGGACTGGCAAAGGTGATTTAACCGTTTGAGTCCTGAAGGGTTAATCCATCGTCCTCAAAGAGTTAAACCACCGCCCTTAAAGGTTTAAACGGTGTGGTGCTGCCGGGGTGTGGTCATGGTGGAGGACTGAACTGCCTATAGTTCCGCAGGTAGGGAACTGATCTCCTTGTAGACCCGGAACTTCTATGCAAAGAGCTCATGGTGATAGGCAGGGTCATGGTGATAGGCAGGGTCATGGTGATAGGCAGGGTCATGGTGATAGGCAGGGTCATGGTGATAGGCAGGGTCATGGTGATAGGCAGGGTCATGGTGATAGGCTGGGTCATGGTGATAGGCTGGGTCATGGTGATAGGCTGGGTCACAGGGTCCTTTAGGGTTTAACTCGACGAGGGCTAAAGGGATCAGTCATCAGTGTCACCGAAGTTAGTCGTGAACCATTATGAGGTCACGTAAGGTCACGGGGTCAGGGAGGTAAAGTTAAGATCACGCCTGTAGTAAGTAGTTTAGGTCACTAATTACACAAGTTCGCATTAAATATTGTTGGAGAAAAGTAATTCATATTTTGTGAGAGCTGCTGGTGCTGTGCTGTGCTGTGCTGTGCTGTGCTGTGTTGCTTCACGGTGTTGCAATAAAGAACACACACAGGAACTAGCATGTAAAATTCTGATAGTTGAGATAATTATTACATGTTGTGTTATAATACCGAGAAGGGCTCCAGATTATGTAAATTATATAATATATCAAAATGAGTTTTAGTTCTTAAAAAAAAAAATCTCACACATTTTGGAATTTCGTGATATTTAAAACGAGCTAAATTGTTGGGATGGTGCACTCAGCTATTAAATTACTGAGGATAATACCCGAGGCAGCAGCTGGAGTGTTTTAAGAGAATAAGTTTCACAAAGCCGGGGGCCGTCTCCTATCGTGCTGCCTCGCTACAGGATACACCTCCACTCACTCTTTTAATTTCCCGTCCAAGAGATGACCAACTTTTTTGTCGACTTTTTGATGTGGGAAGTAATTGCTGTTGAGAGGTTTGTTTAGGGGATAATAGTGTTACCTGCTGTTTGTCATTAGTGGCAGATCCAGGATTTTTTAAGGAAGATGAGGAGGGGGGGGAGAAGGGGGTCGTTATTTAATTTCCACTGCCTAGTCTGTTTTTGGTGTAGTAAGCAGGCAAGTGTGTTACATAACGTGGTTTTAGTGTCTAGGATCACCGTGTATGTTATATTTTTGTTAAAGTTAATAATAATAAACATTCTTAAACAACATCAAGGAAACTCCACCTTTTTTCTTTACTTATGAAAGCTCTTGGTGACGTAGTTTTTATTCAACTTCACATTCACGTATGCAAACGGCGTCTGATTCCTCGTTGTCTCTCTTTATTAATTTAGGTAAAAAAAATGTTATTGCTATCAGGCAGACGATATATATATAAGGGGTCGTGTTATTATGAACCATTTCAGGCGCGAGGGGATTCACATATTAAAGTCGTCAGTATTTGTTGTAGTGGAGAACTAGATCTGTACAGTGTGTGTGTGTGTTTAATTTGGAAAGAATGCTTCCTTCGCAATGCTTGTGGCTCGTCAGCACCAGCCGCGCCTCCTCCGGGAGTGTTTATCAAGTCATCGTTGCCGTGTTGCCTCAAGTGGGTGTACTCGAGAGGTAGAGCTCCTGAGAACCTACAGTGAGTATTATTACTGAGGAACACAGCGAAGATTCATAACTTAGGGATGTATTAAAACACACACACACACACACACACACACACACACACACACACACACACACACACACACACACACATACACACTCTCACACACACCCAATCTCACCATCGGGATGGTTGTTAACCTTGGGTAGTGTCGTGCCTAATCTAACTTCCCTTTCTGCCCGTCGTCGTGGCCTCAATACTCACACTTTGATCTTCCATACCTATTGATCCCTCTCTCTCCCCTCTCTCCCCTCCATCTCTTTCTCTTAAGGCTTTCGTCCACGCTTTCTATGTCACCCTCCTTCTCCCTCTCTTTCACCGTGGAGAGTAAAGACCCTTTTAACTCGGTGTTCATGTCCCTGGAGGCCCTCTTGTCTGTGCCCTGGAGGCCCTCTTGTCTGTGCCCTGGAGGCCCTCTTGTCTGTGCCCTGCAGGTTATTGAGGCTGTGGTTATCCATAGACTTACTTGTTGTTTGATGGAAGTGGCCGAGCTTGTTGATGTGTGGCTTGTGTACACCTCCCGGGGGCGCTGGTGTGAAGGGGTGGTAGGAATGCTCGTGTCTGTCCTTATTTCCATCATCCTCCTTCCTTCATTCCTCCTTCCTTCCGTCCATCCTTCGATCCTTCCTTCCGTCCATCCTTCCATCCTTCCATCCCTTTTCTCCTCATCAGCTCTTCGGGTGTCCTTCAGTCTCAATCCCTGCGGTGCCCACTCGGTGAACACATCACCTCGTGTATATTTTAGTATAGTATTGCCTTAACTTAACACTGGGTGGTATTGTTACAGACACATTAGATTTCTCTGCCTCACACTTTTGAAGATTTTCCTAAAATTTTTGACGAAATTAAACTATTTGGATTTTAGTCACATTTTCAAGGATTCGCTTTTGTTTAGCTCGAGTTCAAGGTCAACAGCTCTTAAACTTTCAGATTAATACCGTGAGAAATGTTACCGAGAAAAAAAAACTCTTGTTATTGTGGAAGTTGAGCCAAAGTTTAAATAGCAGGTGACAAGTCCTGCAGTCAGCGTTCTGTAAACCTTGTTGTACTAACTGAATTACATAAAAAAAAATCGACTCGTACGTTGGGCCGTTTATAGTGTTAATCGACCTGTACGTTGGGCCGTTTATAGTGTTAATCGATCTGTACGTAGGGCCGTTTATAGTGTTAATCGACCTGTACGTTGGGCCGTTTATAGTGTTAATCGACTTGTACGTTGGGCCGTTTATAGTGTTAATCGACCTGTACGTTGGGCCGTTTATAGTGTTAATCGACTTGTACGTTGGGCCGTTTATAGTGTTAATCGACCTGTACGTTGGGCCGTTTATAGTGTTAATCGACTTGTACGTTGGGCCGTTTATAGTGGTAATCAACCTGTACGTTGGGCCGTTTATAGTGTTTTTGTTCGTTTCATTATTTTGTGTGATTGTCTTCCCCCTAATGCTCAAACTCCCTGACAGTTGTAACAGTATGGCAGTCCAACTTTCATATTATATTCTTGATTCATTCCTAGATACATTTTACCTTAGAGTCAAGATCAATCATGACTACTGGAGACTCTAAAATGTCACTTATGTCGATTAAACACCTGATTTTATAAGTAACTTTACAGTGTGGCCGGAGTAAATAACATACCACCAAAATCACTCCTTATACTCCCTCTCAAACTCCACCTTGTCCTCTATACGATCAATGAGAACTCCCAAGTACCTGTGTTAAGAAGTCGAGGTTAAAACTATTCACAAATACCTGATAGACACAGAGGGTCATTCATCACTCTCACTCTATTTGTAACCTTTCGCTAAACAGTGTGACGGTGGGTGCTGTTTCCTTCCGACGCCTCAGTGCCTTTGACAGTGAGCAGTATTGTCATTGTTTAGCTGGAATAGACTCACTGTCCATTGGTATTATCCTGGTTTCCTCCATGTCACTGTCCGCCACTGTCCTATTGTTGCCGCCACTGCCCCCTATTGTTGGCCACGTCTCTCGAGTGATAGAGGTCTTTTCGGGTCGGCTAGATTGAGTACTGCTGCCGTCCAGTTTGTATACGGCTCATGGCTCACACATCAGTAGTCGCTTCGTTTTGCTCTTTGTAGGGAGAGGAGGAGGGTGTGTTTGTCTCCGTCTTTTCACCCCCTTGACACGCTGCTATCATAATACACACCCTCACTTAACCTAACGTAACCTAACCATACCTCGCTTCACCACCTAACAAGCTTAACATTTCTAGTGGCACTTTACAACCTGTCTCTCCTTTTCTTCCCCCTCCTCCTCCTCCTCCTCTTCTTCCTCCCCCTCCTCCTCCTGCTCCTCCGCCTCCTCCTCCTCCTCCCCCTCCTCCTCTCTTTTATCAGTTACATTTACCAGCTGTTCAAGACATTCCTTTCATCTCTATTATATTCATTTTTTTTCATTATTTTTTTTCACTCCTTGCTGCCATTTCCATTGCGAGTTTTCTTACCTAATTCATTTATCTACTGTAAAGCTTTTCATTCATTTATTCATTCCATTATTCTTTCTTTTCTTTGTATTGTTTTTCTAGTTTTTCATTTATTCTCATTTTTCCCAACGTGTGTTCCTCCTCATAACACCCCTCCCCCCCCCTCTCTATACCCGACCTAACAAGTGTTGCCAGTCTCGCGTTGAAACCTAAGGAATTTATTCATTTATTCACCAACTGTATAAGTGCAGTTTCTCACCACAGTCGCCGCAACCTTCACACACACACCCAGGCGGGGCAGAGAGGCGGCACCTGTGTTCTTCTTCTTGATGTGGTGAGATGTGATAATGGAGTTTGTCTATATACGACATTTACCTGTCAAGAGACGCGCTGAGTGGAAGAGTTAAATGAGAATGTCTGTGTGGAGGTTTTGTCTGTGTGGAGGTTTTGTCTGTGTGGAGGCTTTGTCTGTGTGGAGGTTTTGTCTGTGTGGAGGTTTTGTCTGTGTGGAGGTTTTGTCTGTGTGGATGTTTTGTCTGTGTGGAGGTTTTGTCTGTGTGGAGGCTTTGTTTGTGTGGAGGTTTTGTCTGTGTGGAGGCTTTGTCTGTTGTTTGTCTGTGTGGGCTTTGTCTCTGTGTGGGTTTTGTCTGTGTGGAGGTTTTGTCTGTGTGGAGGCTTTGTCTGTGTGGGAGCTTTGTCTGTGTGGAGGTTTGTCTGTGTGGAGGTTTTGTCTGTGTGGAGGCTTTGTTTGTGTGGAGGTTTTGTCTGTGTGGAGGCTTTGTCTGTGTGGAGGCTTTGTCTGTGTGAGGTTTTGTCTGTGTGGAGGTTTTGTCTGTGTGGAGGTTTGTGTAAATGCCTGACTGGGTATATGTGTAGTTTGATAATACGTACATGTGTGTGTGTGTGTGTGTGTGTGTGTGTGTGTCTCACGTACTTCAATACCATAGCTAATTGTACATCATTATTTCAGGTATGTATATGTTGTATAGAGTCTCTGACTGACCCTGCACGACCCATGCCCCACGACCCATGCCTCGCGACCCATGCCCCACGACCCATGCCTCGCGACCCATGCCTCGCGACCCATCATGCAGGAGGCAGCAGCCGACCAGCCATGCACTCAACGCTCGTACTTGAAGTAGTGGAGGAGGAGGGAATGGGTGGCACAGTCTCTATAACTGGCACCTCGCAGTTAAACGCCACCCGCCCTCTCCTGAATCACTGAAATGGCTTATGACGCGTCTAATGGTGCAAAATACGGAATACTGTGGCACTTACGCTGAGTGAAATTGTACTCAAGTTGAAAATGATAGCTTATAGCGGAGGGGCACAAAGTTGCCAACACACTACAGGTCAACTTTTAAACTTTTTTCCCATTTAAACGATTATACTTGTAGCTTAATGTACTTACAAGTTTTGTATGATTATTTTCCCTTTACTACTTAACTATCCATTTCACGTATAACTTCACTCATAACCGGTAATGAACGCGTTTTATTCACGATTGTATTTGAAACAATGGCTAAATTATATGCCGCCAGGTGTAGTGGAAGCGTTTATAAAAATTCACTTTCTTTCTTCTGCAGCCACTTAACCCGTCAGGAAAGTGGATCTCGCTGCTCAGGAGTAATTACCGAGGGAAAAAATATATATATATATATCCAAGATGGAGTACGGCGGTATAAATATGTCCGACCGTAAAAGATCCTGACTTTGTGAAGGAGAGCACGTGTGGGAGACTAATGAGATGCAGGTAACACAGCTTGGGGAAGGGAGGAGGGGGGGGGGTGTTCCTGCAGGTGTGTGAGGGAAGGGGTAGTGGTTCTGGTGGTAAGTTGTTCTTCAGGTGTGTGTAAGGGGAAGTGGTTCATATAAGGTTCTTCCCAGGTGTTGTGAGTGGTTCATATAAGGTTCTTCCCAGGTGTTGTGAGTGGTTCATTATAACTACAGGTGAACCTCTTGCCCTCAGGAACAGCAAGTTGGTTATTTATTCCTCCTATGATGCCGAGTAACCACATTCATTTCTCTCTCTCTCTGCTTTTACTTTTCCATCTTTTCCTACTTGTTCTTCTGCTTTCCTATTCTTTTTCCTTGTTTACCCTCCCATAAAGAGCTCTTATTGTTTGCTGTTGAGTATCATCCCACACAGATCTTCATCATAGTAAAACACCATTGTAAGGAACATTGGTGTCTCCATCTACACGTTGTTTTAAGGGAATCAACCTCTCCTTCCTTCCTTCCTTCCTTCCTTCCTTCCTTCCTTTCTTTCTTTTCCTTCCTTCCTTCCTTCCTTCCTTCCTTCCTTCCTTCCTTCCTTCCTTCCCCCCCTCCTTCCTTCCTTCCTTCCTTCCTTCCTTCCTTCCTTCCTTCCTTCCTTCCTTCCTTCCTTCCTTCCTTCCTTCCTTCCTTCCTTCCTTTTCTTTCTTTCTTTCTTTCTTTTCTTTCTTTCTTTCTTCCTTCCTTCTTCCTTCCCCCTTCCTTCCTTCCTTCCTTCCTTCCTTCCTTCCCCCCCTTCCTTCCTTCCTTCCCCTCTTCCTTCCTTCCTTCCCCCTTCCTTCCTTCCTTCCTTCCTCCCCCCCTCTCTCACACACACACCTATCTCTTAGTATTGGCTAATGTCAAGGTGTTTATCATCCACGTCAGCTGTAAACTGTGTCAGGAGCCGTCAACAACGTCAGTAAGAAAATGAGTTCACGTCAGCAACTTGTCATCAGGATGGATAATTATGAGCTATTTTAGTATCCGTCAGCATCGCGTCAGTAGCAAATTAATTAATTATTCAGTGCCCGTCAGCAACGTCAGCTGGAAGGGAGGAGGTGAGGCTGGTACAGTCGACTCGATGCTTGAATAAAATCTTGAGAGTGGAGTGAGCGCTAGAAACCAGCAAAGCCATTACTTGGTATTCAGGGCTGGCCATGACCTCACCCTCCACGACCCAGGGATGTTGTGGCCACCACCCGTTTACTCCTCAAGACGTGGCCCTCCCCCTCCCCTCCCACCCACCACTCCATTTCCTGGCCAAATGGTTCCCCTATTTTCTGGCCAGGTCCTAACCCTCTGTTGCCTATTAAGTGTATTGGCCAAGTACCTATACCTACCTACCCCCTCTGCTAGTAGTTTTGTGGCCAGTTCTTTACGATGTTACTGTATGAGGGTGTTCGTTGGTTATGTCCTTGGGATGCTTTACAGGTCACTTATTTAAAAGACAGTAATTGGGGTCATGCATATTAAACAGCCTTATCTGAGTTCATAGTGGAATTAGCATTTTTGGCCAAGTTTGGGAGGAAATTTGGCCACATACGCGATACGATATTCCCAAACCTTCCAAAAATCTGTAATGATAAAATCGTTGAATATGATGTCGAATCAAGGCGTTAAATTGTTTCGAGTGATTATGCACAATTAAAACACTACACTAAATCACGTCAGCAGTTACGAGTCAAAATAATAATCGACACTATTGCTTTTGTTTTGTTTTTCATGTCAGCTGTTGTTGTTGTTGGTTGTCGCTGCCCACAAGGTTGTTATCTGTTGTTAGTGTGACGTAGTGATGTAATTTGGTGTCAGTGTGTGTGTGTGTGTGTGTGTGTGTGTGTGTGTGTGTGTGTGTGTGTGTGTGTGTGTGAGAGAGCTGTTAGATTACCTTATGTAATTGATGTTCCATTATTACGTTATTACACCTGTTGTTGTCGTCTTCACCGCCTCTACTACTACTACTACGACTACTACTACTACGACTACTACTACTTCTACGACTACTACGAATACGACTACTACGACTACTATTACTACTACGACTACTATTTTTCTCTTCTTTCTTCTTCTTTATCGGTTTCCTTTTTGTCTACATTTCCTTCCTCTTCTCTCGTCTCTCCGTTTCATCTTCATTCTTCCTCCCTTTACTCTTTGTCTTTCTTCCATTTTCTGTTTCTTTAGCCCCTTCCATGTCTTCTTTTCATTCGTCTCTTTACTATCTATCTTTCCTCCTCTCCTCTTTTTTATCTACTTCTTCCTCCTTCACCTTTACTTTCTTTTCCTTCTTCTTCTTCTTTATGATAACCTTACATCACTACTTCCTCCTCCTCCTGCTCCTCCTCACCCTTCCTTCCCTCCTCCTCCTTCTTTTCCTTCCCTCCCCTTCCATCTCTTTTATTCCTCCTTTATCCTCGCTTCCCCTCCTCCTCCTCGCTTATCATATTGACCACCACCACCACCACCACCACCACCACCACCACCTCAAAAATCCTTAGGCTTATTGTGTGTTTTTTATCGATTGTGGTGAGTTATGTGACAGTGAGAGAGAGGTTTTAGCATCCCTGACACGACACAGGAATTTCATTAAAATATTAAACTTTTTTTTGGGGGAGGGTGTATTATGCTGTTTTATTCCGTACTGAAGGAATTTTTATTATTTTATTTTTGATGGGGACGAAAAAAAGGGGTGGGACGAAATGGGGGGTGGGACGAAAATGAAGGGGTGGGATGAAGGGTGGGATGGAGGTTATGTGTTTTCGTAAGGTCATAAATTTAAAATATTTTCCTGGGGGCTTTTTTGGGTGGATTAATTTACCAGTGTTTTGTTGTGCTGTTGTGGGTTATTGTATCGTCGTTAAGGGGCGGGAGGAGGAAGGGGCAGGGGGGGGGAGGGTGGGGGAGGGGCGGGGGGAAGGGGATTATCTTGAAAAAAAAATTGTGTTTGGATTTGGGATTTTCATTTTGTCTTTCCCTTCTTCAGAGTGTAAGGCTTATCTTCCTTTTATATATTCTTGTTCTTGTTCTTCTTGTTATTCTTATTCTTGTTCTTCTTATTCTTCTTGTTCTTCTTGTTTTTGTTCTTCTTGTTCTTGTTCTTCTTGTTCTTTTTGTTCTTGTTCTTCATATTCTTGTTCTGCTTGTTCTTGTTCTTCTTGTTCTTCTTGTTCTTCTTATTCTTCCTGTTCTTCTTATTCTTCTTGTTCTTCTTATTCTTGTTCTTCTTGTTCTTGTTCTTGTTTTTCTTGTTCTTTTTGTTCTTGTTCTTCATATTCTTGTTCTGCTTGTTCTTGTTCTTCTTATTCTGCGTGTTCTTCTTGTTCTTGTTCTTCTTGTTCTTCTTGTTCCATTTGATATAATAATTTACTTCCTCACTCGATTATTTTGTCGTAATGGAGGATATTTTTTTTTGATGGCAACACTGATAAATTAATACTCGATTTTTTTATATGGTCTTGAATTATTAGGTTAAATTAGGTTTAGGTTAGGTTAGGTTTGGTTTGGTTTGGTTTGGTTAGGTTAGGTTAGGTTAGATTTGGTTTGGTTTGGTTTGGTTTGGTTTGGTTTGGTTTGGTTAGGTTTAGGTTAGGTTAGGTTAGGTTAGGTTAGGTTAGGTTAGGATAGGATTGGATTGGTTTGGATTGGATTAGAGTTTCATCAGGACCAGGGTACGTATTCAGGCAGCCACGGTCGGTACGTATTCACTCACACGTGTCCTTGATGAACTGCAGTGGCCAAGGGGAGGGCTTGACACTCCATCACTATAATGACCATTACCGCTGTCATAATAATAGCAACAATACAATGAACTCATATGCAAATAGCCTTGTGAATCATTATATATTAGAATGGTAATAATTGCTTTACACCCTTACCCCTTTGTCTTACGGTGATATTAACGATAGATTTATGTGATGTGGCATTTAATAATTACTGGTGTTGTGTGTTAACCGAGATTCCGCAGCTGACGTATATGTATTATTTACATTTCCGGACAATGTTGCTCACCAGTTTCCGGATGTCATGGTGTGTCAGGTGTATTCGTAATGCCTGACTGGGAAATAATTTAGATCCATATTACTTGACTTCCCTTCGTGTGTTGATTTGTCTGACCTTTTAGAGAGAGGTAGAAAGAGATGTATTTGTAATCTGGTTTAATATTCGGTGGAGTAAAATTAGACTTTGTGTTATAATTAAATATACATTCATAGATGCTTTACGTGCCAGTGTGGTGGTCATGTGTGAAAATTTGTAAAGATATTTGATTCATTAACATGTTATTTATACTAGTAAAATGTTCTTTGGTTATTACCAGGTGCTCTCTCTCTCTCTCTCTCTCTCTCTCTCTCTCTCTCTCTCTCTCTCTCTCTCTCTCTCTCTCTCTCTCTCTCTCTCTCTCTCTCTCTCTCTCTCTCTCCCTTGTTCCGTTCCATAAATTCCTCCAATTTTATGATACACTATTTGAGTAAATTTTATTAATAATATCATTGGGTTAATTATTGATGACAAATATTACCCAAATTATCAACATAAAGTCTTGTAAATAATAATGACTCATAACTTATCCCTCTACAATGGCCTTAGTAGTAATTACAGTTTTATTATTTTATTCTCTTATCACAAACACTCCACCAAACCTCACGAGTGGACAATTCAGCAGGTCGTTGGGTCGTTGTCATCATCATTTCGACATTTAGAGAGAAGAGCAATTTGGGTTCTAACTGGCAATGAAAAGTTCAACAAGTCCAGCTGGCTGTGTGTGTGTGTGGAGAATGATTGGCAATTTCCATTTTTGGTGCCGAGGCGTGATAGCTGTGTGAAGGGATGGCATTTAAGCTTATCGTCTGGCAATAATCTCATGTGTGTGACCAATACTCTCTTATCTGAGGGAAATCACCATATATCAAGGTCATGAACTCTCTCTCTCTCTCTCTCTCTCTCTCTCTCTCTCTCTCTCTCTCTCTCTCTCTCTCGATACTCCAGAAAACAATTTGTCTTCCTACATAAACTTCAATTAGGTAGAGGTAGTAATGAAGGTTGATATACAAGCACCTGACTCATGATACCTGGTGGTGGCAGTGTGTGGGTGTCTGTCCTGTTATTATTGTAATGGGTTATCAATACTGTGTTTATCTTAAGTCGATGGAGACGATGAATGACGGTGTCTGTCTGTCTGTCTGTCTCTGTCTGTCTCTGTCTGTCTCTGTCTGTCTCTGTCTGTCCCTGTCTGTCTCTGTCTGTCTGTCTCATCCACGTAACAATAATATACAGGGTGTTAAAATCATCGATATTTTGGTTTAAAACTTAATATAAAATAAGATTAATATTCACTACTTTAAAAGACACTTGACTCTAGGTGTGTAGGTTTATTGAGTGTATGGTTATATAGGGTGTTAAGTGTAGCTAGTATACTCCTACAGTGTGGCGTGTATTGCACTCTCAGCGTCACATAGTGTATATTCCGTTCTGACTGTACCAATATGAACCAATAAAAGAGTTTTGTGTTATTTTCATCCCGCGATATTCGAAGCCGAGTTCCTGACGATATTAAAAAAATACTCTTATTTTTTTATTTTTTTATTTTTATTTTTTTTTTACTGGAGTGATATAATTTATTTTAAGGATATATTAATATTTCCTCTCGATAATAAATATTACTTTGGCTAAAAAGAAAATAATCCTGGGAATATTTTGCTTGTCGTTGAGGTGTGATGTTTATAAATTTCTTAGGTGACTGTGGTGGTGGGGTGGGTGCTTGGGGGGGGGGGGTCCAGTTAGTTGATCCACCTGAGGAAAAACTTCAATCTATCAACAGGAAGTTTTTATTCACTTCCTTTATAAATTACCGTAGTTAGGATCATTACCACCACATAATATATAGTTTTTTGTTATGATTTTATCCATACTTTGTAACCTCCTGTGACCTGATGGTAGAAGAGTTAATATCTTAGGTCAGTGTTGGTGAACGATCCTTCCCTGTAGTGGGGGTTAAGCCAAGACGTATTGACAACATGATTCTAACCTAACCTAACCTAACCTAACCTACAGTACCTCGCGTATTCTGTCGATAAATGATTTTTTGCCCCATTGAATGTTGTGTTGATGATCGTCCATCACCCAAGAGTGTGTGTGTGTGTGTGTGTGTGTGTGTGTGTGTGTGTCTGTGTTATTTCACGCTCGCATGGGTTTCTATGGCTAGAACCACGACCAATTCAAACTCTTCCCTCATTCGCCACCTCTCTCTCTCTCTCTCTCTCTCTCTCTCTCCTGTGATATAAGTGTTCTGCTGTGGTGTTCCCCTTTTCCCAATACGTCCTCAAGATTTATTCTTACCATTAACTCCTGCCACTTAAGATCAAGCATCACACATCAGCTGTAACTCCTTCCTTCCTGAATACCGCAGGGAGAAAACAGTTATACATTAATACCAACATTAGTTTTCCTTCATAACCTAACCTAACCCTAACCTAACGTAACCCTAACCTAACCTAACCCTAACCTAACCTAACCCTAACCTAACCTAACCCTAACCTAACGTAACAAGATGATGAAAATATTTAAAACACCTGGAGATATTTTTTTTTACACCTGAGTGAATCATGACGTGGGACTTAACTTCTTGACAATTTTCAATACTGATTTTCCCTGCTGGTGGTTCCTTACATAGTGCTCTCCTGGGGACCCTCTTGCTTATACTGTTGAAATATTTCCCAGGAATTTACTTGAAACTTATTTCCCTGGACTTGTGTCAATCTTTAAGGCGGCAGCAGAACTTTGGACACAGTTTCAATGATTTCTGTTTAATTTTATGTGGTTATTGAGAGAGTACAGGTACGGTTAGAATCACCAGGTAGCTATAGTGATTCTCGTCAAGTTTTTCCTGAATTCATGTAATAAATTTGTTTTCATAAGTTACTGTATTTGTTGACAGTGTGATGGACTTGTTGTGTTATTTCTGAAGGTTCGTCAACTTTTGGTGTAGTTTACTTTGCTAGACTACAGGGGACCACAACAACCCTCTTCTCTATCTTTACCTGTGACCAAAATATTTCACCGTCACTTTGGTTCCGATCTGTCATGGCGTTTAGGTGGACATCCCAAGCTAAGTAATTAACATGACTCTGATAAAGGTTATGTTATCTTGAGAGACAGGATCATCCAGTTTATGTTGTGGTGTTCGTCTCGTCTGTGATGTTTGTTGCCTCAAAGGTGAGACTCAGGCTATAGGAAGGCGGGGTCAACTTTTAAACGTGTTGTGATCAGGTCAGGTGTCAACAACTCATAAACCCTGAAGCTTTATGGATGTGTAACTTCCATCACATATTCGATTAGTCGGTATGTATGTTCGTCTGAGGTTTTCATGTTCCTAAAACCCACAGTGATTGATTTTTTGCGTTTTTATAATTACAACGAGAGGCTGTATCTTGAATAATAGTCCACGAGTATACTATCAATTGCCTTTCTGGGGTCAAGAGGGATAACGAGACATTCACTAGGACGACAACCATTCACCTGGAACTCATTAAAGATCGTCAGTCATAAGGGCCTTGGTTAGCTCCGTCAATACTACTCTTTAACTCAAGTCATTCATGATCAACTGTCAAGAAGCGTTGCTAAGCTGAATTCCAAGGCTGAAGTGGTTTTTGTTTTAATTAATTTATCACAAGTGAGGAAATGTTTCTGGTTTTTCAATATTTCACAAATGGTTCAGATTTTGGTTGTTGTCCATGGCGATGTCTGTCTGTCTGTCTGTCTCTCGTAATGTCAGAGGGAGGTTAGGTTAGGTTAGGTTAGGTTAGTCCGTCATAACAAATACTTTAACCTTCATAGTTTTAGGTCACAGACAGGTTGACCTCGACCATCTGTGTATGACCTTGACACACCTTGAGGTCCACAGGCAGTCATCACACACCTGTATACGAGGATGGAGACTTTTTATCCCACCAAGAATGAATCTGTGGATAAGAAAATTAAATAAACAGAGAATAACGTTAATAAACACCAAATAATTGTTATTGTACTCCAAAAAATAGTCATAATGTCAATAAGATATAATTGAAAATATTAACTAATGTCTAAGAGATAAACAACAACAACAGCGGGGGGAAAATTTAATGAAATCATCCCCATGGCTGTCAGCTGCATGCACCACCACCACCACCACCACCACCACCCAATGTTGGGTGACCTGCGGTATTGTTAGAGGGGGAGGTGCTGTCTTGTAAACACGGGTAAATTAAAAACACCCGATAGTGAATACGGAACGTGTGTGTGTGTGTGTGTGTGTTATAACCCAACAAAAAACTCGATAGAATCTGGATTATTATATTCCTTTTGGAGGAGTTAGGGTCATATTGTCGTTCAGGACTCAACACACGAGGCCTAGGTCGAAGGCGGTGTGCCCGGGAGCCCTGCCTCATATATTTCTTACTCCTCAGGACGCATTCAGAGTGTTAGAAGATGGGTGAATGACGGAGGGGGGGGGCAGCCTGGTAGGAGAGAGAGAGAGAGAGAGAGAGAGAGAGAGAGAGAGAGAGAGAGAGAGAGAGAGAGAGACGATTCATAAGCGTGCGACAGACTAAACTTTCCACACCTCACTGTTCCCGTGGAGATAAGCACATACGAGTATACTGTAGGTCAGGTTAGGTTGGGTTAGGTTAGGTTAGGGAAGGTAACATCTCTGTGGTAATATCACAACTCGGGGAATTATTTTACTTTTTTTTAATAGTAATTGTGAATATTATTTTGATGATTACAATATATATATATTTTTTTGGCTGGGAAATCCTCCTCACCTGCCTCCTTCATCTCATTCCTTTCCTACCTCCTTTATCCCTCCCCCTCCTTCTCTTTTCTTCCTATTTCCTTTCTTCCTCTCTCCTCCTTTCCTCCGTTCTTCCCTATTCCTCGCTTCTTTCTCTCCACTCTCCTCCTTCCCTCCTTCCCCTCACACCCGTCCTTCCTCCCTGCTCACCGGAGATAATTTCACGGTAGGTGGGTAACGTCCTGTGAGGCTCGGCTAAGTAAATATGTATCAGCGTAGCGAAGGAACAGTACCACACGCAACACCACCGCCTGACCAACACCACACACACACTGTCTCCCGGTTAATTGGTCTATACCCCCCGGTTAACTGGTCTATACCCCCCGGTTAACTGGTATATATCCCCTGTTATTTGTTATATTGTGGGAAAAAAATTCTTCTGAGCAGTTTAGTCAGGCTTTGTGTGGATGAGGGGCGGTGGTGTGAGTGAGGGGCGGTGGTGTGGATGAGGGGGGTGGTGTGGATGAGGGGCGGTGGTGTGGATGAGGGGCGGTGATGAGGTGGTGTGAGTGAGGTGGTGGTGTGAGTGAGGGCGGTGTGAGGGTGGTGGATGAGGGGGCGGTGGTGTGGATGAGGGGCGGTGGTGTGGATGGGGCGGTGGTGTGGATGAGGGGCGCTGGTGTGATGAGGGGCGGTGGTGTGGATGGGGGGCGGTGGTGTGGATGAGGGGCGGTGGTGTGGGTGAAGGGGGGGGGTGAGAGGCTAGTGTGTGCCACCAACCAGACAGAGTCAACATAATATCCTCGCCCTCTGGCCAGACCCGACCTGGGAAAATGGTCTTAAATCCTTTAGTTGAATTCACACAACGATGACGATTTAGTGAAGGAAATGCCATTGAGTAGTTCGTTATAACTCCTCTGTATATATATGCTATCACAAATTAACTGCTACTTCTCGTAATGTACAGTTGGACGTAGTTTATGTTCAGCAATATAAGAGTAAAGTTGATGACCTTAAAATTATTATCACTCTGATCTATTGTCGTGGTTATTGTCTCATATAATCAGCTACGGTACGCTGTATCGTATCTGTCTGACCATCTACACACATACGGTACAGGCCGAGGCACGCAAGGGAAGGGGCAGCAACTAAAGGAAGTGGTGGCAGACAGTAGAGAAAGATGCCACCCCCACCCTCACCTCCACCCACACCTCCACACCCCCCCCCCTCACCACCCCACCCCACCTCCCCTCACCTCCACCCCCCTCCTCACCCTCACTCCCCCCTGCCACCACCCCCCTCCCACCTCCACCTCCTCACCTCCACCCCACCCTCACCCCCACCTCCACCTCCACCCACACCCACACCCCCACCCTCACCTCCACCCACACCCACTTTTACTCTTTCTCCCGTGAAAATAAAACGTGGAAATGAAAAGTCGAAGTACAATATCAGTCAGTCACACTAATTAGTTGCCAGAAATGTGTGTAGGTATGTATAGGTAGATCATTACTGGACCCAAAACAGAACAGGTAAGGGCAGGTAGAGGGAGCTAATTACCTGGGGGGTCTTCATTTATATACCTGTTCCCTCACGTCCCTTCATTTATAAACAAATTTGTAGAGTAAAATCTTATAAGAATTTCCAGAACGTCCAGCAGCATTTGTGTGTGTGTGTGTGTGTGTGTGTGTGTGTGTGTGTATTTTTGGGTGATTAAAAGATATACTAGAGAAGGGTACCAACCTATTTCATATAATATGGTGGGGGCACGTCAGTGATTCAAAATAGCTAAATCCTGCTGTGTTAGGCCCCAGAGTGTCAAGAAGTTGACTCAGTTAAAAAGTCTGGACTCTAGGAAAAATGAATAAAAAGAAGTATATATATACAGGCTCCTCAGAAGTTTGAGAGAGGGTCACATTTTCAATTATTCAACCCCACCCTCACCCCCACTCTTTCCCCACCCCCACCCTCACCCCCACCCTACCCTCACCCCACCCCCACCCTCCCAGTTCTGAAAAATCTCAAGAGACCCGGAATGTAAGAATAGAGGTGCTTCCCGGACTCGGCCAAGTAATAAAACGGGAACCAGCTGACGGCCAAGGGTACAATGCCTGTGTGACATTTTAATTCCACCTGTTGACCTTGACCTAGACTACAGTGACTTGAAGTTTGTGTTATGCTATAGTAAATATTTCTTAATACGTTTCATTATTTTGTCTGTATCGATGTTGTATTAATGTGAAGGCAATGTTTACAGACACAGACAGACAGACAGACAGACAGACAGACAGACAACACACCTGACTGAGCTTAGCCCGAGTCAGTCCTCTGCGGTCTATATTCACTGCTGCCTTGTGTACACTGCTGGTTAAGTTACTTTACGTGTATGTCAAATAACTAACTCGAAAATGATATCGTACACTCAACAAGGAATGTAGCCGACACAAAAAGAATATAATTAAAAGTTCTAATAAGTTTAGCCCAACGAATTCGACAAAAGTTATAACGAAAGAACTAAAACGTTGTGACTTTTTTCAAATATAACTTCCAGAGATTGTTGACATTTTGCCGTATTTAGAAAGTCTTGCATTTATAAGTTGTACTAACTAGGTAACACTCACTGAGGTGTTATTAGTGACAGGTAACACTCACTGAGGTGTTATTAGTGACAGGTAACACTCACTAAGGTGTTATTAGTGACAGGTAACACTCACTAAGGTGTTATTAGTGACAGGTAACACTCACTAAGGTGTTATTAGTGACAGGTAACACTCACTAAGGTGTTATTAGTGACAGGTAACACTCACTGAGGTGTTATTAGTGACAGGTAACACTCACTAAGGTGTTATTAGTGACAGGTAACACTCACTGAGGTGTTATTAGTGACAGGTAACACTCACTAAGGTGTTATTAGTGACAGGTAACACTTACTAAGGTGTTATTAGTGACATGTAACACTCACTGAGGTGTTATTAGTGACAGGTAACACTCACTGAGGTGTTATTAGTGACAGGTAACACTCACTAAGGTGTTATTAGTGACAGGTAACACTCACTGAGGTGTTATTAGTGACAGGTAACACTCACTGAGGTGTTATTAGTGACAGGTAACACTCACTGAGGTGTTTTTAGTGACAGGTAACACTCACTGAGGTGTTATTAGTGACAGGTAACACTCACTGAGGTGTTATTAGTGACAGGTAACACTCACTGAGGTGTTATTAGTGACATGTAACACTCACTGAGGTGTTATTAATGATAGGTAACACTCACTCAGGTGTTATTAGTGACAGGTAACACTCACTGAGGTGTTATAAATACAATATCAACATAAGTTATCACTTAACACAAAACACACATTGAGACTGGGTTGAAAAAATAATTGCAGGACAACAAATCCATAATGATGCAATGAAAAATGGATGTAAACCACCCCGTAATCTAATGATCGCTATGCTGACCAAAACAAGGATTCCCCCCGTCATAACACGGCCAAATGTTAGCCTGGTTCATGTGTGCTATGTGAAGGAGGGAGTGAGGGCCACACGTCATTGGTCTACATCACCTGGTCACCTGTGTTAACCCTTCCTCTCCTCCTTCCTCCCTGACTCACACTTATCCATGTTCTCTCCACCCACACCTGTACCTCCCCCCACCCCCCCCTACACCTGAGTGGACGTTACCTGGGCCATTATAAAACAGGACACACACACTTACACCATTTTTACCCTCTCACAAAACACACACTTTCTACGCTTACACCTATGCTATCATTATCTCCTACAGAACTACTACTACACTTGTGGAAGGTGTGTAGCAGGTGTGTAGGCAGCAACGGTAACATGATATGTAGAGGAGGAAACAAAAGAGGTACAGCAGGAGGCGGTGCAGCAGGAGGCAGTACAGCAGGAGGCGGTGCAGCAGGAGGCAGTGCAGCAGGAGGCGGTGCAGCAGGGAGGCAGTGCAGCAGGAGGCAGTGCAGCAGGAGGCAGTACAGCAGGAGGCAGTGCAGCAGGAAAGCAGTACAGCAGGAGGCGATGCAGCAGAGGCAGTGCAGCAGGAGGCGGTGCAGCAGGGAGGCGGTGCAGCAGGAGGCGGTGCAGCAGGAGGCAGTACAATAGGAGGCAGTACAGCGGAGGCGGTGCAGCAGGAGGCAGTACAGCAGGAGGCGGTGCAGCAGGAGGCGGCGGATGCAGCAGGAGGCGGTGCAGCAGGAGGCAGTGCAGCAGGAGGCCATTGCAACAGGAGCAGTGCAGCAGGAGGCAGTGCAGCAGGAGGCAGTGCAGCAGGAGGCAGTACAGCAGGAGGCAGTACAGCAGGAGCAATACAGCAGGAGGCAGTACAGCAGGAGGCAGTGCATCAGGAGGCGGTACAGCAGGAGGCAGTGCAGCAGGAAGGGAAGTGAGGTGTAAGAGGCGCGGTCGGTCAGCCAGAGGGGTAAATAAGGTTCGTTGAGGCGTGGTGGTCCCAATCTTCGCTGTAACCACGTTAGCTTATTGGATCCCCTCGGCCCGATAACCCTCCCCTCCTCTCCCTTTCCCTCCCTCCTCCCTCCGTTTTCTCCCCCTTCTTACCTCCCTTCCCTCCCTCCCCCACACCCACACCTGTACACCCACACCACACCTGTACACCCACACCTGTACACCCACACCACACCTACACCTGTACACCCACACCACACCTACACCCACACCTGTAATATCTGGACTTACTAAGGTATATCATCCAACATTACTGAGGATGATAAGTTTTTGAAATAATTTAATAATTTTTAAATCAACATAAAACTGAGCCAATAATTTTTAAAGGTGAATAAATTTCCAATATATTTCAATAAATTTTTTTTTTTAATAACACTGATAAAAAGGTCTGATAAATTAACCGACTTTACGATAGAGATGTTTGTAAACTTTGAGAAGAAATTAATTGTATTTATAAAAGATATGGTAACTGAAAGGTATAGATCTATGATGAATTGAAACATATGTGTAACGTTGTGGAGGGGAGAGTTAAGTTACAGCAGGTGTGGGAGGTGTAGGGTTAATACGGGAGGGTTGTATCAGGTGTGGGAGGTGTAGGGCTAATACAGTAAGGTTGTATCAGGTGTGGGAGGTGTAGAAGATGTAGCGCCAGATTCAGAATTCAGTTAGAGTGCAGTATATAAATAAAGGTGACGCGAATGTTTTTTTATTGACAGGTAAGAGCCAACTATAGAGCTGGCCCCGTCACCACACACTAGGTTAGGGGCCACACCTCACACTAGGCTAGGGGCCACACCACACACTAGGCCACACACCACCTTAGGGGCCACACCATACACCTTTAATCCACTTCTGCTATTTCGAACTCGTCATTTTTATCGCTGATTATTCTCACACCTGTCTCCGTCGTATAAACTCGGGGCAGAGCTTCCCACCTGGCCTCCTGTTTACCTTTTCATTAACTTAATCCAAGTACCTGTGTGGAACCTATTCGTTTTCCTTCTCTAGGGTTATATTTACTAGTCTACTCGTCTGGGTATAGATATACGATCAATAAACTCTCTTCCTCTCTGAAAATATCCCAGTTCCTCATCCACGAACAGTCAATACCTCCCGTTTATTTCACCTGTTATGCTTTACTCTGAGGTGTTGACTGGTGTTCTTACTTCACTTATCGTTATATATGAGAACGTGAACCATCCTCCTCCTCCTCCAGTGCTATACACAGTTTCAGCGTCGACCTATCACCACCTGTTTTCGTCAGCTGCCACAAATCCTACAGATCCCAGTTGCCACTCCACTCATCAACTTGGTCACGACCCTCCACTCACCTGAGGGGAATGGAAACACTCCGTCAACTAACAAGACAACGCACCAGTAGGCAGGTTTTATTTAATTAATTTACTTGTACCTTTGTTACCAGTAAACGACCTAAATTACTCTACCGCCATGGATAATCACTATGATGCGATCAACAGTCAAGAAACTGATAAAGAGGATAAAGGTCACTAACTTGACCTTCAACACCCAAGCAATTTCCTCCACATGCCTCTCTTGATGAGCCTGAGTGAGTCTGGCAGTGTTGTTAGCGTCGTGTTCACCCCTCCGCCCCCCCCCCCTCGCGCCTCACTTGAATAACTTATCTTCTTCCTAAGGTAGAAATATGCCTTCCTGATATATTGTAAACGTCGTATGTTGTGAACTAATATAAACAACAAAGGCATCAAGCTATCACCAGAATAACATTATTTTGTTAGTATGGTCGTCACTCAGTCCCTATGGTCGTCACTCAGTCCCTATGGTCGTCACTCAGTCCCACAGATGACACTTTCCACTCCAGTCAACTACAGAGTATTGACCAGGTGGAAAAACGTGATATATATTTGGGGTTTTTTCTTAGTCTCCAAAACCAAATAATGGCTCCTTTAACAGTTTCACAGGAGCTAGGCGGAGGAATAGTCAACATATTGTTATACAAGAATTCCTTACACAGTCTCCCAGGGCTTAACAACTCATCCTGGAATATTCAGTGTGAGCGGAGTATCAGAACCCGTGTACCAAGGAGTCAGAGATGATTGTTCACCAGGACAGCCACCACCTCTCACAACAACCACGGCACCACACAACTAAACCGATGTATGAGGCACCTGGTGTGTAGTGAGTGACCTGTAGTAGGTGCTGTCGCTGCGTCTTGATACAGATGTTAACAACCCTTACATCACAAATATTGGGTTCAAGTTTTTACTAATTTCAAGTCTAAATAGTAAATCCTCAGGTTCCTATAATGACGTTTAAAACTATTTATGGTGATTTTCCCTCAACTTTCGCCAGGTAACATGTTAAGAATCGGAACACCTGATATAAGAATCATTATGAGCGACCCTGATACCTGATGTCTTATCCTAGGTAATACTTCATCGTCCTTGCCTACCTTAAAAGACTACTACTCATACTGGTCAACAATAAAGGTGTATTTCGCGTTTATCACCGCTGCCATACAACACTGGTGACCTGACCACTTCACCCTGATAAACTAACTGCCTTGAGTAATTACATTCGGCGCTACACTCACCAGGCAGAAAACAAGTACTGTACCGGCTGTGACAGCTAATTTAGGAATTTGATTGATCGTATTTACACACTAGTATGCCAAGACTATTAACAGTAATGTCTTTAATTTATATATTTTATGATAATTACTTTTATTTGTCATCCAAAAAAAGTTAGGATAAGTTTTCAGGATAACCTCATTAGTAAATACGCCCTTTTTACACTCTCAATTTAATAGAGTTTCTGCCCCCCTTCAAAAAAAACCTATGAGAAGACTTAACGAAGATCCTAATTCTTTTTTTTTTCCTTTTTTTTTTGAGATGGATAAGGTAGTTGAGATGTGGTCATTTATGTTAAGTGAAATATTCTCACATTATCAGGAAGCAAAATAAAATCCAAATACACAGACTATTAGAGGGACACCAAGAGGTCGTGCTTAGGACAGTGTATTAATTAGACTCATTTAAACTTCCTATAAAACTTGCAAACTTAACAAGGAGTAACTCGGATGACAGGGTGACAACAAGGACGAACCTACCTCTCTCTCTCTCTCTCTCTCTCTCTCTCTCTCTCTCGTATCGACTAATCAATTATCGTTAATAATACTGTAGATAAATGCATTGTGAAATACTACGATGTAAATATAGTAAATATCACCCAGGAAAGACCCAGTTAGTGTATATAGCAAAGACCCAGAAAGTATATGGCAAAGACCCAGACAAGTCACTTTGTTTACCAACCCACTTGACGCCACACTTTTTTTTTCTTCGCTGATAAACTGAGGAGTGATGTATGGCCTCCTGGTAAAGTTAATTTCAACACTTTAATCTTTTTATGTTTTAGTTATGTAATTTGTATTCTCCTATTTTACTAAACCATCGGAATATTACACTCTGTTTTACTCTGTTTCTTGGTGTTCGACTATGACAGATCTCGGTTTTTAGTTCTATAGTTCATGGCATTTTGTGGAATATAGATTTTGACTCTCTATAAACACGTCTGTCTGTTATTTACCGCGGTAGGGTTCATATCTACCTTCCCTGACCTTCCTTTCTACCATACCTTCCCCCACCCTCCCACATTGCTCCTCTATTCTCCCACATTCCTCCTTCACTCTCCCACACCCCGCTCCCACATTCCTCCCCCACTCTCTCCCCCAACTCTCCTTTGATCAGCTCTCCAACACTCTCCAGTATTTCAATATTTACTTCATCGATGTTTACACTTTACTGAATCTTAAAAGTCAAAATTTCCTAAGCACTACGACGAATTATTTTGGAATATAATCTTCAAGACCTAGAAATTAATTAACCTGGTCTCCTCTTAATGGAAATGGAACCTAAAAACACACCTTTAAACACTTAATTGGCGAAGAGAATCCATTATGGTTACCTGTTCTTCATTTGTGAATTTTGTGCGTTACTTATATATGCACGGGATTCAGTGTGTGGATGAGAGGGAGGCTTCTTTGGGTCTGATCTCTGATAGGAAACTCCATCGGGTTCCATATCTTCAGTTTCTCAAGACTTCGGGGGGCACCGTACACTGGCTGTCCTTCAGGTCCTGACTCACACTTCGTAGGGAGGTCATCGTGTTACCCTCCTCCTCGGTTTACACAGAGTATTAATGGGTCTGAGATTGAACTATGGACGCGAGGTATACTCCGTCTTGCCATTCTTGCCATTCGCGCGCGTACACACACACACACACACACCTCCTACCATTACCCTCCCACACCTCCCACACGCCCCCCTCTCCCACTGCCTACTTGTACACACACACACACACACACACCCACACCCACCATTACCCCTCCCACACCTCCCACCATTACCCTCCCACACGCCCCCCTCTCCCACTGCCTTCTTGTACCACACACACACACACCCAGGGGCGACAGTGGGCCGCCGCCAGTCCTGCTATCCGTCACAACTGTCTTGGAGCCGCATTGCAGAGGTGGTCTATCTTCTACTGGTGGGCCACGACCTTGACGTACACACACCCGCCAGGACGAAAAGTTTGTGGTGACTAAAGGCGCCCCCAGCTACTCTCTCTTAACCTAACCTAACCAGAGGCGCCCCCAGTCACTCTCTCTTAACCTAACCTAACCAGAGGCGCCCCAGCTCTCCTAACCTAACCTAACTAGAGGCCTAACCAGGCGCCCCCAGTCACTCTATCTTAACCCAACCTAACCAGGCGCCCCAGCCACTCTATCTTAACCTAACCTAACCAGAGGCGCCCCCAGCCAGATGTTCCCAAAGCCACCATCTCACCCATAACCTAACCCTGCTCCTATCTTAACCCTTCTAACCCAGAGGCGCCCCCAGCCACTCTCTTAACATAACCTAACCAGAGGCGCCCCAGCCTAACCCTAACCAGAGCGCCCCAGCCACTCTCTCTCTTAACCTAACCTAACAAGGCTCACTCTCTTAACATAACCTAACCAGAGGCGCCCCAGCCACTCTCTCTTAACCTAACCTAACCTGAGGGCGCCCCCACCTCTTAACCTAACCCAACCAGAGGCGCCCCCAGCCACCTGTCTTAACCCTAACCTAACCAGAGGCGCCCCAGTCCTTTCTCTTAACATAACCTAACCCAGGGCTTTAGCCACTCTCTCTTAGCCCTAATAACCTAACCAGAGGCGCCCCCAGCCACTCTCTAACCTAACCTAGAGGCGCCCTAGCCTAACCTAACCAACCTGAAAGGCGCCCCAGTCCACCTCTTAACATAACCTAACCAGAGGCGCCCCAGCCACTCTCTCTTAACCCTAACCTAACCAGAGGCGCCCCAGCCCTCTCTTAACATAACCTAACCAGGGCGCCCCCAGCCACTTTCTTAACCTAACCTAACCAGAGGCGCCCCAGCCACTCTCTCTAACCTAACCTAACCAGAGGCGCCCCAGCCACTCTCTAACCTAACCTAACCTAACCTAACCAGGCGCCCCCAGTCACTCTTAACATAACCTAACCAGAGGCGCCCCCAGCCACTCTGTAACATAACCCTAACCAGGCGCCCCCCAGCCCTCTCTCTTAACTAACCTAACCAGAGGCGCCCCCAGACCTCTCTCTTAACACGCCCCCAGCCCCCCAGTCACCTCTCTTAACATAACCTAACCAGAGGCGCCCCCAGCCACTCTATCTTAACCTAGCCTAACCAGGAGGGCCCCCAGCCACTCTCTTAACATAGCTAACCAGAGGCGCCCCAACCCACTCTCTCTTAACCCTAACCTAACCAGAGGCGCCCCCAGTCACTCTCTTAACATAACCTAACCAGGGGCGCGCCCCAGCCACTCTCTCTTAACCCTAACCTAACCAGAGGCGCCCCCAGTCACTCTCTTTAACATAACCTAACCAGAGGCGCCCCAGTCACTCTTTAACATAACCTAACCAGAGGCGCCCCAGCCACTCTATCTTAATAACCTAACCAGGGCGCCCCCAGCCACTCTATCTTAACCCTAACCCCGCTTAGAGGCGCCCCCAGTCACTCTCTTAACATAACAACCAGAGGCGCCCCCAGCCACTCTCTCCTTAACCTAACCTAACCAGGCGCCCCCAGTCACTCTTCATAACCATAACCAGAGGCGCCCCAGTCACTCTCTTAACATAAGCCAGAGGCGCCCCAATAACCAGAGGCGCCCCAGCCACTCTCTCTCTTAACATGTTTTGTAGAGGCGCCCCCAGTGAGGCGCCTCCCAGCACCTCTTAACATAACCTAACCAGAGGCGCCCCAGTCACTCTCTTAACATAACCTAACCAGAGGCGCCCCCCAGTCCTCTCTTAACATAACCCTAACCAGAGGCGCCCCAGTCACTCTCTTAACATAATCCCTAACCAGAGGCGCCCCTGTAGCCACTCTTAACATAACCTAACCAGAGCCCCCAGCCACTCTCTTAACATAACCTAACCAGAGGCGCCCCAGTTACTCTCTCTTAACCCTAACCTAACCAGAGGCGCCCCAGTGCTCTCAGTGCCTAACCCAGAGGCGCCCCCAGCCACTCTCTTAACATAACCTAACCAGAGGCACCCCCAGCCACTCTCTCTTAACCCCTAACCTAACCAGGGGCGCCCCAGTCACTCTCTTAACATAACCCTAACCAGAGGGCGCCCAAGCCACTCTCTTAACATAACCCAACCAGAGGCGCCCCACAGCCACTCTCTTAACCTAACTAACCCACCAACAGAGGCGCCCCCAGCCACCTAACTCTCCAGAGGCGCCCCCCAGCCACTCTCTTTAACCTAACCAGAGGCGCCCCAGCCACTCTCTTAACATAACCTAACCAGAGGCGCCCCAGCAGCCACTCTATCTTAACCCTAACCTAACCAGAGAGGCGCCCCCAGCCACTCTCTTAACCTAACCCTAACCAGAGGCGCCCCCAGCCACTCTCTTAACATAACTAACCAGAGGCGCCCCAGCCACTCTCTTAACCCTAACCCAACCAGAGGCGCCCCCAGCCACTCTCTTAACCCAACCAAGCCAGCCACTCTCTCTTAACCTAGCCTAACCAGGCGCCCCAGCCACTCTTAACATAACCTAACCAGAGGCGCCCCCAGCTACTCTCTTAACATAACCTAACCAGAGGCGCCCCCAGTTACTCTCTCTTAACAACTCTCAGAGGCGCCCCCAGGCACTCTCTCTTAACTTAACCTAACAGAGAGCACCCCAGTCCTCTCTCTTAACCCTAACCTTAACCAGGGGCTTTGATTACCTCTCTTAACCTAACCTAACCAGAGGCGCCCCCAGCCACTCTCTCCTAACCTAACCTAACCTAACCAGAGGCGCCCCCAGCCACTCTCTCTTAACCTAACCTAACCAGAGGCGCCCCCAGTTACTCTCTCTTAACCTAACCTAACCCGATATGCCTGTATCGTAATGTCCTTTGTGATTGTTGTCTTAAGCCCCGTAAGTCTTCGCGGGTATGTCTGTCGTATTTATAAGGACAGATGTTGAAGGATTTTAATTTTAATCCAAAGCTTATTATAACGAACACTTGCTTATACAGACCATTTATAACCGATATTAACTTTAGACAGACAGACACTTTGATAGTATAAGGCCGCTACCACCACCCCCACCTCCAAGTGAGTCAACAATAATCTTGCTAAATCACACACACACACACACACACATTCATAGAGGGAATATTCCATCTCACTCCTCCTCCTCCTCCTCCTCCTCCTCCTCCTCCTCCTCCTCCTCCTCCTCCTCCTCCTCCTCCTCCTCCTCCTCCTCCTCCTCCTCCTCCTCCTCCTCCTCCTCCTCCTCCCCTCCCCTCCCTCCCCCCTCTTGGTAAACACGGAACAGTCAAGAATATTATCCGTTTATTGTCTTGACCTCCGGGCACACGAATGAACAATATTGATTTGTACATTAGACTTTTTTTTTTCATTATAAATAATACTGTATCATTTAATACAACCGGGTAATTAAAACTTTGGAATTACTCTCTCCACAACTTATACTTTTAAACTTTTATCTTTAAATAATATTGGCGGAAGATAGTTTTATATATTAGAGTGGTAAAGATTATGACGGAACTGTGAATTGTTGAATACCTGACCCTTTCTCTCCCTCCTACCTCTGTTTCTCCCTCCTTCCTCTTCCTTTCATCTCTCCCTCTTAGTTCTTCCCTCCATTTACCTCCTACCTCCTCTTTATCACCTCATCCCTCACCACAACCATCTACATTACCTCCTCTCCATCACCACCCCCACCACTACCTCCCTATCCCTCCCTCTCCCTCTCACCGCCTGCCCTTCTCTCCCAAATGGCTTAGATCGTTACCTGTCATAAAATACTTGAAATAACGCGCGTTAATTTATGGTAGTCTCAGGGGTATGACACTGAGGTTGTTTATCCCGTGACTGTCAAAGTGGAGGTGGATGACACATGCACTATAGACCACAACTCTTGTCATTTGTCAACACTTGAAAAACAGTTTGTGTAGACGGTTATATACGGTAGCCAGGTACGGTTAGGTTTTAAAAAAAATTATTTGAAATAAGCTTAATTTAAATTACAAATCATTAGTTTAATATGAAATACTTTTTTTTTCGTATTAACTTGGCGTTTTCCACGATTTTTTTTTCTTTTAATAAAACACCGGGGAATGGTGATTTGGTTATGATTCGTGTCTTGTTTGAGTAACCAATTGTAGTCAACGTATTTAAAATATTGGATAAGAATAAAGGTAATTAGTAATCTAGAAGCGTAAGATACTAAGCAGACGACAAGAACAGCGGTGTGTGTGTGTCTCCTGGTGTACACAGACGAGGGCTCCGAGTGATCGTGGGGTAATCTATACACTCTCCCGGAGTTCAAGACACAATTTGAAGACTTTGTGAGCTGCGGAGGCGAAGTTAAGACTATAATCCTCTCCTCTCCAACATTTCCCAAATTCAGGATGCAGCGGAGACCAGCAGAGACCAGCGGAAACCAGCAGAGACCAGCGGAGACCAACAGACACGAGAGACCAGCAGAGACCAGCGGAGACCAGCGGAGACCAACAGACACCAGCAGAGACCAGCAGAGACCAGCGGAGACCAACAGAACCAGCAGAGACCAGCAGAGACCAGCGGAGACCAACAGACACCAGCAGAGACCACAGAGACCAGGGAGACCAACAGACACCAGCAGAGACCAGCAGAGACCAGCAGAGACCAGCGGAGACCAACAGACACCAGCAGAGACCAGCAGAGACCAGCGGAAACCAACTATGAAGGAGACCCTACAGTGACAGAGACCACACTATAGAATCTCCAACTTTGTGCTAGCTGTCTGAGAACCTTTTACGGATCTGAAAATTTCTCGAATCGAAGAAGGTTCAGTGGAAGGGTAAAAGTGGTGGATGGAAGGAAGGTGATCTGTCGTCGTGTTTTTAATAATAATTCTCGAGCCTTGGCCATTGACGAACTCCTAATCACCGATGAGACTTCGCTGTGTAGAGTCTTGGTAAACTCAGTGAAACGATACAAAGGTTTAAACTCTGGTCTCTGTTATGGTTTGAAGAAAGATCATGTCCGTGGAATGAGCTTTAGAATCTCTCTCTCAATATTCCTCCTCCTATACTCCTCATCACGTCGGCAAATACCCTCGAATATCTTTAACTGTCTTTTGATGTTAGAAATGTGGGTAAAAAAAAAACAATCATAAACTAAATAAAACCAATATTATTAATAGTGAAGATTAATATTATATTTCAAACTTATATACTAAACCACGATAATGGAGAAACTAAAATATTATCGACGATTTTAAGTTCCCGAAAATATATTGTTGGTCAGTTTGTCTTTGAGTTACTGAGGTGATTGTCCCACTGCTCCCCCACCTTCAAGGGTTTGTCATCGATATCCAATAACATCACTCAGGTGGGGTTACGGCCTCTCTCTCTACTGCACTCTAGAGGCCGGGATGGAAATAAACACAAAATTATCCCGCGCTTAGATCCGTGTGCCATATAGCTTGTTAAGAATATCTCATTAAATTTCCTTCTCTCCGGGTTGTGTTTTAAAGGGGTCCTAGAGTTAATGGGCACTGACCTGACCTGACCTGACCTGACCTGACCTGACCTGACCTTATCTAACCTAACCTACAGTAATGGTTAGATTAGATCAAGTTGGGAGCCATTTATTTCTTACGACATGATATTCAATACGATGTTGATGATGATATTGATGATGATGATGATGATGATGATGATGATGATAATAATAATGACATGAACAAACACTCAACAACAAAGTGAATAACCTGTGTTGTTTTCACATTCAACACCACATAGAAACATTAACTACCAGGTCATGTTTTAGTAAATTATACACTAGCCAGTCTCTCTTAAGTAGTGCTTCATTAACTATGTGTCAGGGTGGTTCACATTTAACAAGAGGCTGATGTATTGTGATGATAACGGTGGTGACATTTACTCTTTAATGATCAATAAGCTGTCAATAACAACTCAATTACGATAAGGTCAAGCTCATTGGTGGGTGGGTGGTGGGAATGTGATGGTGGTGGTAGTGCAGAGCAGGGTGGTGGTCGTGGTGGTAGTGCAGAGCAGGGTGGTGGTAGTGGTGGTAGTGCAGAGCAGAGTGGTGGTAGTGGTGGTAGTGCAGAGCAGGGTGGTGGTAGTGGTGGTAGGCAGAGCAGAGTGGTGGTAGTGGTGGTAGTGCAGAGCAGGGTGGTGGTAGTGGTGGTAGTGCAGAGCAGGGTGGTGGTAGTGCAGAGCAGGGTGGTGGTAGTGGTGGTGTCCCTAATCGTCATCATATACTGTGTCGTCTTCCTGAAGGGCGTGGGATGACAGGAGAGTTAGACCAGTGAGGTATAATGACTGCCGCCGGGGTGATGACGTTATGTGAGAGGCAAACATTGAGCCGTGTTGCTGAGTCAGGTCATGACCCAGTGTACGTGAAGGCGATCAACACAGAACTGAAATATTCATTGGATCACCAGCAACCTTTTAGTAGATCATCCGGATAGAAATAATTCCTCTAATTGCCGGCTGCTGTATAAGAGGCTTGGGGGCCTCGCTCCGATTGGCAGTTGGTGTGGCGTATAGGCTGGGGGGGGTGGAGAGGGGGGCATATTAAGCCGGCTCTCCGTTAACAATAACCTGTAACTAATATATAAATATAATTATTTAAAGTTGCACTCGTGGAGCCGCGCTGCGAGTTATTAATCAATGGTGTGTGTTGACAGGTGTACAAAGCTTTAGTTTTAGGCTTATGTGAAAATAGATATATTTCTGTCAACTATGACAAACACTTACACGGGGACTGTACACATCAAATATTTTTATCTCGCTCAAAATGGCTGACGGGTCATTTATATTATGTACAGATTGTACACGATAGCCTCCTGTTGCTGGGGTCGGTGGTTCGATTCCCGGGCGCTCCCATTTGAGCCAGCTGTAAATGGGTACCTAAGTTTACAACTTGGATAAGTGAAGGTGGTCGAGTGCAGTACCTCCACGCTGCCGCCTTGTGTACCGAAGGCTTAGTGTACAGTGTGCTGTATCCACACTGTCCGTAACGGGCAGTCATGCCTATGGTTTACAATAGAGTAAATACGGTACAGTACACGAGTAAAGAGTTTACAGAGGCCATTACAGTGGGGCGTGGAGGACCTGTTTAACAAGGCCAGGCAACGGTTTTGCTCTGGTCCGCCCTTGAGTCATATCTCCCAGACTGCACAGCTTCTGGGGGAGGCGCTGGCGATAAAGGTGATGTGTGCTTATTTGCCTGTCACTTAGAAGCTGTTGGCGAGGTTTACACGTTGGAACAGAGAACCACAATGATCCCAGAACAAAATGGAACGTTAAATTTATTTCTCGATTTATTTTTATTATTTTATGTCACCTGTAGCTTGGAAAATACTGGGCCATATTGTAGGCTTCAATATATAATAATACTACGTTTATATTGGACACATCGTGGAGTTTGATTGCCTTAGTGTTGATTTACGAAAGGTGGAGAAATGGTAAAATACTTAACTTAACTCCCACAGGTAGCGTTAGTGTGTTTAATTACCAGGTGAGATAATCTTGGGTGTCTAATCTTTAGGTGATCACAGGGGCCTCAAAGTATCCTGTATTCAGACGACTGTATTTCCTGATACAGAAGTAACTCGTAATGCTAGAAAATTTCTGTAATTTCAGATCTCGATGTTGATTTGTCATAATAGCAAAAGTTGAATTTTTTTCTGATTTTTGTTTGGTTGAAGGACTCAGGTGTTGAGAGAGAAACTGTGGTTAGTTGTGTTAGGGAGCGACCGGTTAAGTGGCCCAGTTAATGGTGATAAAGTGGCCAGTTAGTGGTGGTTAACTGGCCGCTTGGTGAAGGTTAAGTGATTAGTTGGTAAAAATGCTAGACAGAGACCCGGTGTTCTACTATACAAGACCCAACCCTGCAATTTTGTTTTCTGGTTATCATCTTTATGTCTGAGGGTTGGCGACCACAGCCCACCTTCAAATGTTTTCCAGTTCTCTTCACCAATACTCCCCGATTTGGTACCTCTGGCGGAAAGTGTCCACGGTTCTGACCCATACAAGATTACTGAAGCACGAGAGAATGGAGATGATAAGATAAACGAGAATGAAATAACCTGATTGTAAGAATTTTGGATAACTGTGGAATAAGAAAAATCGACAATAAGGCATATAGGAACCATAGGAACTTGTAATGAATTAAGGAAGTGGAGTAACAGACAGTAAAGACATGGAATGATATAGGAACAACGAGAATTAAAGGGACAGAATAAGAGTCGGACGTAAAGTAAGTGTATATTAAAGGGTCATTTATGTATCGCGGTATGACTTCCTCTTCAATCGTTCAGTTCAATTCGGAATGTGTCGGTTGCATACAGGGGGAAGGGAGGGGGCTACGGGTGGATTTACATAGTATTGATTATAAAACAGGGGACAAACGTACAGTATATATGTACCTTGATAGTACCAGGTCACTACAGGTCGTTAGAGGACAGTCCAGGTCAGCCAGCCATGATGACTCTGCCTAACTTGGGATTTATGATGTGTTGTCCCCAGGTTTGTTTCAAGCTTCCAATCTGATCTCTGAATATCGCTTCCTGTTATATATTCACATGGTATCTGGCTGATCTCTTTAGCTGGCGTCGAGTTATTCGGCTTATTGCTAAACTCAGCCCTTTATTTTATTTATATTTTTCAAGAGATCTGTCAGTGGTTTAAACAAAGGCTTAGGAAGGTAAGTTGCAGAATCTCACCTGCTGGATATTTTCAGAGTGGGCGGTTATGGGTGTAAACTCTCTAGGGGCATCATATATCAAGGCACCCGATGTTAAGTTGAGTTGCTGTTTGGCAGCTGTTGAATTTACGGTCTTTAGGAACTTGAATTAGTGTAAGTAAGTCTGACCTGAAACACAAACATTCTCGGGCTTTCACCACGTATCCAGGCGGGTCTGGTGATACAAGGGGAGTGTATCCTGGTAGGCGTTATATCACCTGGGATCAACTCCCTTTAATGGCGTCCCCGGGTTAATCTCTTAATCCCTAAACGAGAGACCCCCCCCCTACCCCCACCTGGGTTTTTCTCAGGTTCATTTTTTTCTAGATAAACCCAAACTACATGTTTTTTGTTTAACGACTTTCCTAAGGCTTGTAATTATTATATATGAAAAACTTACAGGGCTAGTTTTTCCTCTTGAGATTACGTTAGAAATTAAGTTTTTGTTCCACCAATGCCAGCAGGGGATTATAGTATGGGTGGAGCAGACAAGTGTTTACAAGGGTCGCTGAGAGTCCATCTGTGTCCAGCGTATCCGTCCGAGGGTCAAGATCTAGCTGTGTGTTTGGTGCCGGAAGTGAGGGGGTCGACTCGGTCAGTGAATCATGAATTATTTCGTGTAATGTGACGATTCGTGACTGGGATTATTATTTTAATATTTATAGTTGATATAAAGGATTATTTTCTGTAGTTGGTCTTTGTGTTACTTTCGGTATTGTTAAGAAAGTTTACAATTTTGGCATGGTGGTATTTCTCGCCCTTCATTCATACTTAGTAAGATTTCAGTGCTAAGTGGTGACGATTCTTATGAGACACTTTATAACTGCGCTTTAAAGAGATAAAAACTGTTCAAAGAAATTCATAAAAGTTCATATTTCTCTGTGTAAGTTGTTCACTGCCTGTTATAATGGCTTGTGGGTGTCAAATGACTGGCTAGTGGAGGTGATGAAGCCGTCAGCTAGAGGTCGAGAGGCCGTCAGCTGGAGGTCAAGAGGCCGTCAGCTGGTGGTCAAGTGGGCCCCCTCAGCTGGTGTGTGTTGCTCCCTCATATGGTCTTGAACACATAAGAAACAACTCAACACTCGTGACGAAAATTTAGACGTCACTTCCCCCCATAAGACGTCACTTCCCCATTTTCTTGTATAGTTTTGCTGCTTGCCCTCCCCCCCTCCTGGACCCTCCTCTTGCCCCCCTCCTGGGTCTTTCTCTCCTGGTACCTCCTGGCCATCTCCTCCCTGGTACTCTCCCCTCCTGGTACCTCCCCCTCCTGGTACCTCCTCCTGACCTCTCTCTCCTCTTGCCCCCCCTCCCTGGCCCTCTTCTCCTGGTACCTCCCCCATCTCCCTCCTGGTACCTCCCTCCTGGTGGCCTCCCTCCCTGGTACTCCCCCTCCTGACCCCCTCTCTCTCCTCTTGCCCTCCCTCTTCTCCTGGCAGGCCCCCCTGGCCATCTCCTCCTGGTACCTCCCTCCTGGTACCTCCCTCCTGGTACCTCCTGGCCCTCTCCTCCTGGTACCTCCTGACAATCCCAACTCTCCATTTTTGCTATGACACATTGCCTCCTCCCTCACGTTGTTTTCCTCCTCACGTTGCTCCCTCCTCACGTTGCTCTCCTCACGTTGCCTCCTCCTCACGTTGCTTCCCTCCTCACGTTGCCTCCTCCTCACGTTGCTCCCTCCTCACGTTGCTCTCTCCTCACGTTGCCTCCCTCCCTCAGTTGCCTCCCCTCCTCACGCTGCCTCCCTCCTCACGTTGCTTCCCCTCACGTACCCTATGTATTGCTCCTTTTTGTTTGGGTAGCTGCTGCTGTGTTCCTTCCCTGACACCACACAGCCTCGCCTAACCACACATGTCTTTCAGCACCACTACCCATCACTATCACTCATTACCATCATTACTACCATCATCACTATCTTAACACTTCATCATCACTGCCATCACCATCACCCAGCACATGCAGCAATACACCACACTGTGTAATTTCCACAACCACCACCCACTAACTTTGGTCTTCTCTCCCACAAGTGGTCCACACACACACACACACGCACACACACACACACACGCACACACACACACACACACACACACACACCTCTTTTATCTCTTTCAAGGATAATTTTTTTTTGATCTTCACGCAAAATTATTCTTCGCCTTCCTTACAAAACCCCTCGTCAAGATAACACTACCACCAGTTCTCAGGTTAGGGTTAGATTAGGTTTGGTTAGGTTAAGTTAATGTTAGGTTATGTTTGGTTAGGTTAAGTTAATGTTAGGTTATGTTTGGTTAGATTTGGTTTGGTTAATGTTAGGTTATGTTTGGTTAGGTTAGGTTAGGTTTGGTTAGGTTAATGTTAGGTTAGGTTTGGTTAGGTTAAGTTAATGTTAGGTTATGTTTGGTTAGGTTAGGTTAATGTTAGGTTATGTTTGGTTAGATTTGGTTTGGTTAATGTTAGGTAAGGTCTTCCTGGCGTGGTATTGCCCACACTTATTGCTGGCTTAAAAATGGATTGGATTTTGTCGTGTTGTGAACCAGTAATAGAGGAGCTAAATCCGTGTGTGTGTGTGTGTGTGTGTGTGTGTGTGTGTGTGTGTGTGTGTGTGTGTGTGTGTGTGTGTGTGTGTGTGTGAGTGTGTGCGTGTGTGTGCCAGAACAAGCATAATATACCACCCACTTATATTCCATACCTACCCTCCCACCTGCCCTCCCACTTCACCTCCCCACTCACCCCACCCTCCCCACTCCATCCTTACCCTCCCCCACCCATCCTGCCCTCCCCCACTCATCCCTGCTCCTCCCACTCCATCCTTACCTCCCCGCACTCACCTCCCACTCACCCTTCCCACTCACCTCACCTCCCACTCACCTCACCTCCCACCTCACCTCCCCACTCACCTCCCCCACTCTCACCTCTTACTCCCTCCCCACTCACCCTCCCCCCTCCCCACTCACCCTCCCCCACTCAATTCTCCCACTCACCCTTCCCCCCACCACCCTTCCCACTCACCCTTCCCACTCAACCTTCCCACCTCACCCTTACCCTCCCACTCACCCTCCCCACTCAACCTCCCCACTCACCTCCCCACTCACCCTCCCCCACTCACCCCATCTCCCCACTCACCCCCTGGCCCTCCCACTCACCCTCCCCCACTCACCCCTCCCCCACTCACCCTACCTCCCCACTCACCTCACCACCTCCCACTCACCCTCCCCACCTCACCCTACCCTCCCCACTCACCCTCCCCACTCATCCTTACCCTCCCCACTCATCCTTACCCTCCCCACTCACCATCACCCTCCCCACTCACCCTTACCCTCCCCACTCACTCTCACTTCTTATCCTCCTTGGCTCTTATCGCTGCCACTTGGAGGGAAGGAAATAATGGAGGCGGTGTAGTGGACGTGAGCGAGCGAGTGAGTGAGTGAGTGAGTGAGTGAGTGAGTGAGTGAGTGAGTGAGTGAGTGAGCGAGCGAGCGAGTGGGATGTAGCGAGTGTGGAGTGTGAAAAGAGGGTTGGTGTATGAGGATGATAGAGGAGAGAGAGAGAGAGAGCAAATCATGAATATATTAGAAGATAGCAAGGAAAAAGAACCCGATATTAAGGTGGTAAGAGGAAGAGGAAGAGGAGAAGGAGGAGGAGACAGAAGGATAGACGGTAATAAAACAACAATAATGGAACCTTACCCAAGAATGGATTGTTTTATGGCCATCCTTCATCAAGTATTGTGCCATAAACAAACAGTGGGAGGAGAGGTGTTAAGTAACGTGTGCTTCTGAAGGTTCGTTTACCATAAGAATAGAAGGAGGGGGAATAGGAGATGAAGAAGAGAAGTATTTAAAATTGATAATAAACGTGGAATAACTAGAGTGTGATGTTCTATACGGGAATGTAAGGATATGGGAATGAGTTAGTGATGTGTGTTTCATTTGGGATGTGTTTTTTTTTTTAGTAAGGGAGATGTGTTACTTGATATATTTACATACTAGTGTTCAGTCAAGGTAATTACTCATTGTAAGTTGTTTGTTTACTCTGGGTTGTGTTTGATGTCTAAGGTAGGTCAGTGTAATGAGGGGTGATGGTCAGGGTAGGTCAGTGTAATGAGGGGTGATGGTCAGGGTAGGTCAGTGTAATGAGGGGTGATGGTCAGGGTAGGGCAGTGAGTGGTGGTGGGTGGTGGGTCAAGGTTTGTCGAGGGGTGATGGTCAGGGTAGGGTAGTGAGTGGTGGTGGGTAGGGTCAAGGCATGTCGTGAGGGGTGATGGTCAGGGTAGGAGTTTGGCAGTGAGGAATGATAGGTAGTCAGGGCAAAATCTGGGTAGAGATGAGTGGTGGACAGCGCAAAAGAGTGAGCAGTGAGAGGTAGTCTAACAGGACAAGTGAGTAAGTTGATTTGGTGATTTAGTTTACAACATAATTTTTCTTTTTTCGGGAGGAAGAATTCAGGGCATCATTGGCGTCACAGGGAGAGTGTACACCGCCCTGCACCGCCTGTGTCGTAGAGAACACTGTCGTACTTATACACAGGGCAGTTCAGTACAACCGGAAGTGACCAACACTGATGTGGACTTGATGACCCGGGAGTAGTATCCGCGATACTATGGGTCAGTGTTAAGGCGTCGCTGACAGATCAAACACGGTCACTGGCAAGAGGCACCGTGGCACTCTCTGAGGAAGGCAAGGGGAGCCAAGGACCCCTTTGAGAGTTTGTTGAAAATTTATTTGGAGGATAAAAGACACTTCCGGTCCACCTTGACCATATCCCTGCCTTTACACTGAAGGTGAGGGAGAGTGTACACACCCGCTGAAGCTACAGTGGACAGTTTACAGGCTACACGGACCATCTTTGTTCATGTGTACTTCATCAACGGTGACGAGGAGCTAATTAAGCAGACATCGTACAGGTACACAGGTGATCCTAACAACACTTCACCCGGGGTGGATCGTGGCTAACCTAGACTAACGTAATTTTAAAATTCGCTCGTAAGGACTCGGCCAGTTGTGACGCTTCCTTCCTCCAAGGGAGACTGTCCAGTCTACTCACTTACCGCGGTCAATATGGCCCAGGCTGACCTGATCTCTGAAGTTGGCTGGCTAGTTTGACACTTCCGCCGCACCGGCACGGACTCAGGCAGATATAACTCCTCCAGCCGTGACACTTCAACCCGCGCCCCGATATATATCATCCCTCTGGTCTGGTCTGGGAAACATTAAAGGTTCCCTGAAATAAGAGGCATTCGTACGAAACCCCAAACCTCTTCCTGACACCGCTCCTGTACTGTATTTACAGTACACAGCCAGGCCCTTACAATCCTGCCTGTCTCCTTACCAGCTCAGGGGTCCTGCCGAGTTTTCGGGCAATGGTGCCTCCCTCCCCTAAGGAGCTCTTTGGTCTTGTCTCATGAGCAGTAAGGAGAACCGAGACTCGTCGCAGCACAGATAACTACAGTACAGTGTCTCCAGTTGACGGGGAGGGACACCAAGTCTAGCGGGCTGCTCCTTGTTGGTCAGCCTGCATCACATACTTTAAAAATACAAGCACACTAGATCACAAACACACACACACACACACACACACACACACACACACACACACACACACACACAGAGTGAAGGACAGTAGTTGTAGGCTTAATACAGCGAATGGTAGTGGTGAGATGGAAGCATCAGTGTAGTGGTAGGAGGTCTCGTAAGGGAAAATTGCATGACTGTGTGTGTGTGTGTGTGTGGCGAGACTCTCAGAGTGCGCCATTCACGTAGCTGATGACTGGAATCGGGTTACATTGTTTGGGATTTATTACATATCACCTAACCTAACCTAACCTAACCTACCAATTTAACTCAGGTGAGATTAACAAGGTAATTGCTAAAGGTAAGAGTATAATTGGTAATGTTACATAGGAGATGCGGCGACTCTTCGTCTCCTGACCTAAGGGCCGTCTGGGGCACCCTAGGTTCACCCAGCTGTAAATGGGTATGTAAGAGAGACTGTAGGCGGACCAGTAATGGTAATTATACAGCCTCCTTGTGTCCTGAAGGAAGGCGTTAGTTTACATTGTGTCGTATCCTCTCGGCCCCCAACGACTCGTCAGGGATGTGAGGCCGTTGAAACTACTCCCTTGTATATTAAGGATTTTTTTTTTATTTTAATGAATAAATCCTGTGGAGGCCTCGGGGGGTTAAGTAATGCAGGTGGTATGTCAGGTCACCCCCGTAGATGACACAAACGACTCGACTGATTCATATCTATTTGACCGAACAACTGACTCATGCAATAACACAGGTTCAGTAAGTGGTTCAGTAAGTGGTTCAGTAAGTGGTTCAGTAAGTGGTTCAATAAGTGGTTCAGTAAGTGGTTCAGTAAGTGGTTCAATAAGTGGTTCAGTAAGTGGTTTAGTAAGTGGTTCAGTAAGTGGTCCAATAAGTGGTTCAGTAAGTGGTTCAGTAAGTGGTTCAGTAAGTGGTCCAGTATTACCTCAGCCAATGTAGTGTGATAAGGCCGAATGATGGATTGAATGAGATATAAAGTGACAAGTGAGTAAATACTAAACTCACACGTTGCCCCACTCGCTTACTCACTCCCCTACTCGCTTACTCACTCCCTCACATACTCGCCTGATTGGTCAATTTCCGCTAGACTGATTCATCAACTACCATACAGTATTTAGCTAAATGGCCACCAACTCTCGCTCCCGAATCCACGAGAATAAATAGTGATACAGTATTATTTTTGTCGTGTATATATATATAGGAAAAAAATATACGTGTCAGAAGTAAGTTTATATTTTAAAACTGAAAATAAAAACTGAAACGTTAAAAATAAACAAAAATTAAAGATATGAGGTTATTTACTGTGTGTGTGTGTGTGTGTGTGTGTGCGTGTGTGTGTGTGTGTGTGTGTGTGGAGGAGGTAGATCGACAGACAGACAGACAGACACCTCATTCATTCAGTAACACCTACAGTACGTCGTTTTCACAAGCTCTCCAGTCACTGACCCACAACAGACACACACACAGACACACACAGACACTTGATATAAAAACTGATATCTGTTTAAAACTATTCTCAAACACCTTGTAATTCTTCTTCTTCTTCTTATTATTATTGACATTATTATTATTATTATTATTATTATTATTATTATTATTATTATTATTTTTATTATTGTTGATATTATTATTATTATTATTATTATTATTATTATTATTATTATTATTATTATTATTATTATTATTATTATTATTAAAGCAAAATAAAGCTCAATACGTCAAGATATTATTATTTATCAAAAAACATAAGAGAAACACATGGTGAATTTTTACACAGGTGAGTGGACAGCCCTCAGGTGTTTAAGTACCAGCTTAACGACATGACTATCTCGTCCAAGTGCAGAATCACAGGTGTTCTAATTCCCGCTGTCTAAATTTCACACCTTCCTTTCCGCCTACTGCTTCGTTGGTCATTGTTTCAGTTCCGCTTCGTGTGTGTGTGTGTGTGTATTTGTGTTAGTAAACAGGTCCCTAATTGGTACATTTCACTTGTTTGTTTAACTTCCTTCCCCTTACTCACTATGCCCGCGTTTTCGTCTCGCTGTGGGTGGGGGCGTGTGGGTGGTTTTGTGAGGCTGGGTCTGTGGGTGGGTGTGTAAGTGCCTGGATGTTAATCGATTTGCAGATCGTATTCCGGGGTAATGGTTAACCAGTGCAATTGGCGAGGCACTATACACGACATCTTCACTATTCACTTCACTATAAGACACAATAAACATCTTCACTATTCACTTCACTATAAGACACAATAAACATCTTCACTATTCACTTCACTATAAGGTAAAAACACAACATCTTCACTATTCACTTCACTATAAGGCACTATACACACCATCTTCACTATTCTTTTCATTATAAGGCACAATAAACATCTTCACTATTCACTTCACTATAAGGCACTATACACACCATCTTTACTATTCACTTCACTATAAGGCACTATACACAACATCTTCACTATTCACTTCACCATTAGGCACTATGCACACCATCTTTACTATTCACTTCACTATAAGTCACTATACACAACATCTTCACTATTCACTTCACTATAAGGCACTATACACAACATCTTCACTATTCACTTCACTATAAGGCGCTATACACAACATCTTCACTATTAACTTCACTATAAGGCACTATACACAACATCTTCACTATTCACTTCACTATAAGGCACTATGCACAACATCTTCACTATTCACTTCACTATAAGGCACTATGCACAACATCTTCACTATTCACCTCACCATAAGGCACTATACACAACATCTTCACTATTCACTTCACTATAAGTCACTATACACAACATCTTCACTATTCACTTCACTATAAGTCACTATACACAACATCTTCACTATTCACTTCACTATAAGTCACTATACACAACATCTTCACTATTCACTTCACCATAAGTCACAATACACAACATCTTCACTATTCACCTCACTATAAGGCTCTATGAGCATCTACACCACTCAGTACTCACTTCACTATAAAACTACTTTACGTCTCACCTACTTGGCAATGTTCCAACCTCATTAATTTTTTTTCGCACGTTTTTGAAGTTTGTAGCCGAATTTCAACTTGACCTCAGTAGAAGAACTGCTGGTCAAGGATAAGTTGTCGTTATGACTTATTTTGAGAAATTGGACATCTCTTGTTTCACCAGCTCCAGCCTCTCATGGCTGGAGTTGGTTGAAGCTGAAGAAAGCAGCCAAACTTTGGCTTACCTTACACCCAAGCCCCAGAGAGAACCCCGTCAACGAGTGCCCCGCAAGCCCAACCATATTTTGGCTTCCCTTACACCCAAGCCCCAGAGAGAACCCCGTCAACGAGTGCCCCGCAAGCCCAACCATGCTTTGGCTTCCCTTACACCCAAGCCCCAGAGAGAACCCCGTCAACGAGTGCCCCGCAAGCCCAACCATGCTTTGGCTTCCCTTACACCCAAGCCCCAGAGAGAACCCCGTCAACGTGTGCCCCGCAAGCCCACCCAGGTACCCCAGGAGAACGGGTGGCCCAAGGATATAACCCCAAAGAAGTCCCGCAAACCTACTGGTAGTTTTACAGGATTTGTTGTTCGAGTCCCCAAGGTGCCCTGCCTTAACTGATATGTAAAAACATAAATAAAATTGAAAAAAAATTACCCGTTGTTTTGTTTTTATATCCTTGTAAATAAGTACTACAACTACTGTTAATAATAATAGTCTTCTTTATTTCTAAGCCATGTCACTGTGTCTCATGGTACTGTTTCTCTACTCCACTTCTTTCTTTCATTCATTTATCTCTATCATACATACATACATACATACATACATACATACATACATACATACATACATACATACATACAAACATACATACATACATACATACATACTAAACTAAACAATTGATAAAGACCAACAGACAGACAGACAGACAAACAGACACGTAGGCCCACTCACGCTTGTATTTCCTACATGTATGTGTGTGTGTGTAATAATAATAATAATAATAATAATAATAATAATAATAATAATAATAATAATAATAATAATAATTAACGGTTTATTGAAAGAGCTTGGCAGCCAGAAGGCTGAAAATATACAGTTACATATTTGGGGAATGGGTTTCGATTTACAAATAATATACAAGTAACATGAGTGACACAAATAAGACATATAATAACTAGATGGGGAAAAGCCCAAACTACAGTTCATTTCAACATAGTGACAGTGCAGGAAGTAGTATTTACTGGGAGTGAATACACTGGTTTATTACAAGTTATTGATAATTTTTACAATGGTTGGGACTGGGCTGTTCTTATAGCGATCAGTTCGTGCACGTATGGGCTGGATGCGGTTGTGGTGTCGAACAGCAATTCTCGGGCTAGGGATCTCAGGTGGTAGTAGGAGCCGGTGTCGAGGATGGTGGAGAAGCTTCTTACCAAATTTGCAGATGTGTGTGTGTGTGTGTGTGTGTGTTAAGAATGATAATCAACAAAAAAGTATAAAATCATAAATTGGGAGGAAAACTAATTAAATACTTTTGCAATAAAAAAAATAAACACAATATTGACTTAAAAAAATAATAGGAAATTAGAAAGAAAAAACACTAAAAGGGGTTTAAAAAAAAAGTTGTAAAGTAAAGGTTGATTTAGCGGTAAAGGTAAGAGTGAGTGAAGCAATTAACGGGAGTGGAACATCACATACAAGGGTGTGGGGGGGGGGGGGTGACTACACAATGTTGAGGTACCTTTAGTGTAGTGAGGGAGGTGGGGAGTATGGGGGTAGCCCTTCAGAACCTGTATGAGTACCACACACACACACACACGTCCCAGCTCTCCTGTTTTTATTATATTTTCAAACACATATTTTGGGGGGTACTAAAATTAACAAGATAATACAACACTTTCTTAGGTGTTGTTCCCTTACATAATACAACAGGTTAAACTGAGATGATGGACCTGGTTACTCTACTGTGTTGGCTATGAGAATGTATTGGGTTCTTCTCAAGGTTATATTATGCTGTCCACTAATCAAGAAAGATTAATCATGGTATTTCATTAGTAATTCATTTAACCACTTGGTGTATCGTTTCATCTCATTGGTATAATTAGAGAAGGATATGTGTGGTGGTTATAGCTGAAATTAATGAAGGAATTGCAAAGTGGACTGTAAACACGGAGCTATCAAACTCTCACTTTGTTAATGGAGAGTAAAATACCTGCCTAATTAGTGTTAATATTAAGTTAATTGTTTATCTTCCAGGTATAGTATATTAACATGTTGTATTCTGGGACATTATATATTTAACCATACTGAGTAATGTTAGTATTTTCTTAACACACGTGAGATTTTACTGTGAATGAGGCGTTAGTTTTCTGTTAATTATTCTAGAGTTTTGTTAAGTTGTAGGGAAAGTTTGGATGGTGTATTATTACTCTTAGGTTAGGTTAGGTTAGGTTAGGTTAGGTTAGGTTAGGTTAGGTTAGGTAAATTTAGAGGATAGGTAAAAAACAACCCAAGAGTGGAGGACTGTGGTCACCAACCCTCAGATATGAAGACGGTACTCTGATTGGTTGACTGAGTGTTATTATTGCTCCCTGATTAATTGCACGAAAATCACTTATGTTGACTTATTTCACGTTGCCATATAGGAGAGAGAGAGAGAGAGAGAGAGAGAGAGAGAGAGAGAGAGAGAGAGAGAGAGAGAGAGACTAATGTTTCCGCAGTGTGTGTGTGTGTGTGTGTCAATATCTTACCTATATTGTATTGTATATAAAATTAACGAGTTGTTTTTTTCCTCTGCAGGTAAGCATGTAATGGCGTGTCTAGTGTCCACAAGTAGTCAGAGTGAGGTAAGAGTTTTGTGTTCATATCCTAAGTCATTTCAAAAAGGAAACTCCAGTTGGTAACACTTAAATTTTTTTTACACTGGTACGACTACTGTGATGTGTGTGTGTGTGGTGTTTTGCATTGGTAACACTGTTTTGTTTTGTTCTTAGGTGTGTTGACAGACCTTTGGGAGGTCAGCCACCCTCCTGAAGCACTTATAGACCACAGTGTTGGTCACAATCTCCTTGACTTGTATCGAGGGCAACACACTTAGTTCGTCAAGTGTTTAGTGTGGAAGCCTTTTACTTGAATTGGTCAAGAGGAAGAGTGTGTGTGTGTGTGTGTGTGTGTGTGTGTGTGTTGGCCTTTCATCGTCGATTTCCTTCCTTCACTGATTAGGGTGATGGACACTACAGAGCCTTCGGTGTTAAATTACGGAGCCTTAACGTTGAATTATGGAGCCTCGATGTTAAATTACGGAACCTCAATGTTAAATTACGGAGCCTCAAACGTTAACTCCTTCCACTTTTAACTGGGGACAAGGAACGTACCCAATTACCACCTATTCTCAGTCCATTTCCTATTTATTTCTACCTGCCATTTTGGGTGACCTAGAGTCCCTATTTTATCTCAAATTGTAGGTCATATATTCATTCAGGATACGAACCCGGTTTTAAAGGCTTGATTTTGTTTTCCAGTAATATCTTTTGCATTCTTAATTACTCGCTGACTTACGTGTGATTGCTCAGTGACGTGTGCTTGGTGAGTGACTTTATCTGTGCTTTTATTGACTTTTATTTCATTGGTTAGGGACTTTGTTACTGAGAGATTTTGTTATTCATTGATTTTTATTTATTTTTTTAACAGCTCTTCGTGACCTTCTATTAGTTGACCTTTTTTGTTTTGTTTTATTGTTTTTAGTTTGGTCACCATTAATTGTTTACTCTATACTTCAGTCATCATTACCTCGGGATCACCATATGAATCTTCGTAACTTAATATAATTTTACTCAGCTCTCAGACTACGTACAGGAACCATTACTCGTATCATTATTCATTATTAAAACCTCTATAATTACTCACATCATTCAACAGTAATAATATCGTTTATAACAAAGGACAATTATATTATAATTGTTGATTTACTCGTAGCAATTATACACCAGCTTATTAACTCTGTATATAATTACCGTGACATAATTACTGGTGGTGTCATATGGTTCTGACCGCCTTAATGCGCCGATACATTCAATGGTTAAGACAAGACTTGTTAGTTATCTTCACGGTCAATTTATACAAGTTTGGTCGTGTAGCTCGTTAACAGTAATGCGATGTGTCTCGTAAGTGTTAAAAGTTTTCATTAATGATTGGATATATTGCTTTTCAGTGTGGCTTTGCTCCTCGATAACTTTCAGAACTATTTTCAATGGTTAAAACTACTACTACTATTACTACTACCACCACTACTACTACTATTACTGCTGCTACAACTACTACTTTTTTTTCTTCTTAAACGTGGCCTCCAGCCTCCCCCAATAGCCACACCTTCGCTACCATTTAATTACCTTAATATTAAATATCCTACTACTACTAATAATAATAAACTTACTTAATCACTTAACACATTACTAAAGTGATCATATTTACTATTAGAAATCAAGAGTGTGATTTTAAGTAATAACCAGTAAAGCTTTGTATCTCATTTAAGTCCATAGATGGCGTGGTTAAAGTGAACTAGGAGTATTTATAAAGTGGTAATTGTTAACAAGGGATCATTAGGTCAATTTCACGATGGTTGGTCCTCATAAAACACAGTATATATATGTTTATGTATTTTGTTCACAGCTGTTGGTAAATTGGTAATAAACAACTTTTAATTTCATTTTTAGTGTGTATTCTACTACACCTTACTGTATACTACACCTTGTATACTACACCTTGTATACTACACCTTGTACTGTATACCATAACTTCCTGCTTACATAGTTTTACATTGGCACAGTTGAGTCGTACCTGTAGATACCTGTAATTAAAGTCAAGCCCTGGGAACCTGTCTCTAATACCGGTTAACTAACTAAAACTAACTAACTAACGCCAGGGAAATTTTGTGTAAGAAGTTTCAACTTAACAAGACGATGTACATAAGACCTAACTTAGCTCGTGATATCGGAGTTACAGGTCAGAGTAATGATTTTTTTTTTTTTTTGGTCTCTGTGAATACAACGTGATCAGGGACTTGGGTTTTCCGAGAGGCAAGAGACGGGAGCATCATGAGTGACTCCTTTCCTTTTCCCAGAACCTCGCGGGGAAAATTAGGGTGAGGAGGAGAGGAAGGAAGGGAGGGGAGGGTAGGGAGAGGTCTAGACGTCACGATAAAGGAAGAGCCAAGAGCCAATCAGTACACGAGATTCATTCAGCCAATCAGTACACGAAGCTCACTCAGCTAATCAGTACACGAGATTCACTCAGCCAATCAATATAGGAGGTTCATTTAACTGGAAATTAGAGAAGTGTATTTTTTAATTGTTTCTTATCGGCCAGACAGACTGTTGTGGGTCATGCTGGTCTCGAGGTGTGGGGACTGCAGCCTCTCCCGTACTTGTGGTCACTAGTGTTGACTCTACACTACCCTATGCCAGTCCTTCTCTAGCGTGTGTCAGCCTCCTGTCACTGAACACCATCGCATCTCACGTCTCCGAACTCAACCTAACTTAACAGAGCATTTAACCTGACCTAACCTATACCTTATTTAACCTCAGCTAATCTAATCCAAAGTAACCTAACCCAAGTTAAATTAACTTAATCCAACTTAGCCTAAACTTACTTAACCCAACCCAACCTAACCTTCTTTTTGCTATTCAGAAGAAGAAAAAAATGACAATATTTCTCGTAACTTTTTTTCATATCCGAAATTGTGACTTTTTCCTGTGATATTTTTTCCGGACACACATGACATCCACCTTTACTTTGACTGACTGGCAGGTGAGGGGAAGGGCAGTAAACAAACACCAGATAGTGTGTGTGTATGTGTGTGTGTGTGTGTGTGTGTGTGTGTGTGTGTGTGTGTGTGTGTGTGTGTGTGTGTGTGTGTGCGTGCGTGTGCGTGCAGTACATTAGTTTGAGCATTAGGTTACCCCCCTATTGTGTGTGTGTGTGGCAGGAAGTAATCACCTGATAAGACTCACTATCTAAAGCCTACAGGTAAGTGTCAGGAAAGGACGGAGAAAATTCATTATTACATTTATACACACAAGATTAGGATTAGTATAGGCGTATATTAGTATAGGCATATATTAGTATAGGCGTATGTGGCCCTCCTGACTCACTCGAGAACCTGTGCTGGCTACTTATCACTTTAAATGTGGTAGGTAAGAGACTTTTCATGTACCGTCTTGTTCTTCTCGTTCTTGTTCTTCATGTTCTTCTCATTCTTGTTTTTTTTGTTCTCATTCTTGTTTTTCTTCTTGTTGTTGTTCTTCTCGTTCTTGTTTTTTGTTCTTGTTCTCGTTCTTGTTTTTGTTCTTATTCTTGTTGTTTTTCTCATTCTTGTTTTTCTTCTTGTTCTTCTCGTTCTTGTTCTTCTCGTTCTTGTTCTTCTTGTTCTTCTGTGGCGAGCAGATCAAACAGGCTCCGCGGAACTCATTTAAAGACGGGGTGTTGGCGGTACATCTATTTGGTGCTGGTGACTCATTACACCTTCAGGAAACACAGCCTGGTACACTGACTACTCATTACACCTTCAGGAAACACGGGCTGGTACACTGACCACTCATTACACCTTCAGGAAACACGGGCCGGTACACTGACTACTCATTACACCTTCAGGAAACACAGGGTGGTACACTGACTACTCATTACACCTTCAGGAAACACGGGCTGGTACACTGACTACTCATTACACCTTCAGGAAACACAGGCTGGTACACTGACTACTCATTACACCTTCAGGAAACACGGGCTGGTACACTGACTACTCATTACACCTTCAGGAAACACAGGCTGGTACACTGAATACTCATTAAACCTTCAGGAAACACAGGCCGGTACACTGACTACTCATTACACCTTCAGGAAACACAGGCTGGTACACTGACTACTCATTACACCTTCAGGAAACACAGGCTGGTACACTGAATACTCATTAAACCTTCAGGAAACACAGGCTGGTACACTGACTACTCATTACACCTTCAGGAAACACAGGCTGGTACAATGACTCTTATTTGCCTTGGTCTCAACACTTCAGTTATACCCCCAGACAGACATAAAATCTTTAATCCAGGTAAAGGTCTGAATTAAATAGATAATCCTCTGAATTAAATAAATAATCCTCTGAATTAAATAAATAATCCTCTCAATTAAATAAATAATCCTCTGAATTAAGTAGATAATCCTCTCAATTAAATAAATAATCCTCTGAATTAAATAAATAATCCTCTGAATTAAGTAGATACACACCTAACTTTCCTACATATATCGTCTGGATCTGTGCAGCTAGAGAGTATTGGTCCAGTGACGTAACGTTGTGTATTTGTGCCCCAGGGTTGTGTTCTTCCCCCCTCCTCATTCTTTTACTTAATCAGTCACTATTTTTTTTTGACAGGGACGATACAGACTGATAAGTGAGGCCAGTGTTTATCGTCTTTGTTATTGTTCTGCCCGCTACACTTCCCAATTGTAGACTAAGAGTTCCCATGCGTCGATAAACATAACATTGATTTTGGGGTTACTGGTTGAAGTCAAGGTCATTTATATGATTGAGAATTTCCTTTGTCTTTATTATTATTATTATTATTATTATTATTGAAGTTTATTATCATTTATTCCAGTGTGATATAAATATTATTATACACTTGAGTTGAGTTGTGTTAATTTTTATTTATTTTTTTTATTTATTTATTGGGCGCTCCCCCACATCCTTGTGTAAGGTGAAGCGCAGAAGCGTTTACAGCGCCCAACAGGGAAGCATGCTAAGTTCATGCTTGCCTTTTTATGTCTCATGAGTTAAGGGCGTAGAAGCCTGAAGAGTCAGTGGTTTATGTCATCAAGTTATTGGAAGCTCCAACAACTCCCTGAATACGAATTCGCAACTTTCGACTTACAACAGGTACCTACTTTACTGTTAGGGGAACAGGGACTAATGGGGGCTAGGAAGTAAGTCCAAACAACTTCCGCCGGCCCGGGAATCGAACCCGTGACATCTCGCTTGCGAGGCAAGAACGGCACCGCTTCTACCACCGATCCCCCAGTTGTGTTAATGTCAATGGGTCAGTGAACCCCGGAAGCCAGGACAGTGTGGAGACGTACACCAATACACGTCACACTGATACACACGCGCACATTCACACGCGCGCGCGCACACACACACACACACACACACACACACACACACACACACACACACACACACAGAGTGCTGCCTATACTCGCTGTAGTTTTTCTTGGACGAAGCTTTTAGAAAATCAGGGGAAATATATAACTTCAATTATTTCACTTTCGTCATTTCATTCAGCTGAATTTGCAAGACATCATTACACTGTATGACGGTAATTAAACCTGCTGTGCTGCTGTTATTATTCGTGTGATCGAGTGAATGACTACTACTGAATGTACAGTACAACGTGCCACGAGTCACAACACGCCACAGGGGATTGTCAAGAGTGGAGTGGAGTAGGCCTAGCCCGCCCTCTCCATGGCAACCATGACGCTCGCTGTGTGGCAGCCAGGCTTTGGTCAGTGATGATAAGATATTTTTGTATAATATTTTATTTACGTCGTGTGGCCTTCTTGTGAGGAAGGTGTTGTTGTAGCGTACGTACGGTGTTTGAGGATGTAAGCGTTTTGTGGCGGAGCGTGAAGGTTGTGAGCGTGGCGGTGTGTGGCATCTGGTGGAGTGAAGCAGCAAGCCGTCGCCGCTACGCAAGTATCTCGGGCGAGTCGGGCCAAGCTCCACCGGGCAGCAGCAGTCTGTCCGTGGCTGTGAGATCGTGAGGTTACGTGCGCCACCCCGCCGCTCAGGTCTTGTTGCCACCCCTCTCCTACCACTCCATACTTACTACTACTACTACCACCACACCCACACTACTAACACTTAACCCCCTTCCCCCCCGGGCCATGCCTACTACCCACTTCACGCTTAGTGACTGTTTGCTGCACACCAGACACCACTTGTTAGGCCAATGATAACCACCACCCTGAGGACGACCTCAAGTGATCACTACTGGGCTGGCTGGCGGTGCTAAGTGCTCCTTTACTGACCCGTGTTGTTGTCCCGACGCTCGCTCCCACACCTCCCTCCATAACTAACAACGAATCCAAATTACCAGTGTGTGACGTAGATAGGATACAAGTCAAGCTGTGTGTGTGTGTGTAGTGCGTAGTAGTGAATTTATTTAGAATTTGTATTATAGAAAATACAGTAGTGAAATCATATGAGCATCCTCTAACGGTGAAGAAAAAAAAGGTATCCAGAAAGCATCAAGAGGCTGTAGCGCGGTGCTGGGTGAGTGAGTGAGCGACCCCCTCCCCCCTCTCTCAGTGTACAGAGGACATTAAGAGGCAGGCGACCCTACTGTAGTGCACGTCGAACTCACACACCCTCCCCTCCCCCCCACTTACCTGTGTCACAGTGCTTAGCTAAGGGCCAGGAGTTGAATACAAGCTAAAAGGTCCAGCTTAGTGAGTGAGCGAGTGTAACTTGGGCCAGTGCAAGCTAAGGCTCCCTCCGTCAGTATTGTTCTTAGGGCAACAATGGAGTGTGGGGCAGTGCTACGTCTGCTGGGGCGAGGGAGGGCAGTCAAGGGGCCACTCTGTTCCCTGGTCCTCACCCCTGCAGTGTCAAGGCTACCAAACACCTTAACTCAGGTATGTTATTAAGACGTGTGTGTGGGTGTGTGTTTTTGCTTCCATATGTCTATGATTACATTTGTGTGTATGTTTTGTATGCTGTTATAAATGTAATTGTATGTATGTATGATGCCTACCTGCGCTCAAAACACCTTCATGGAGGTGTCTTACAGGGAGGACCGTGTTGTGAGTGACATAAGAGAACCGCATATATTAAAGTATTTCTCACAGCTTACATCACACACACCTCAGGTAAAACAACTCCAGGGTAACTCCATGCATGATAACATTGACAGGTGTGACAGGTATAACATGAGCCAGGTGTAATGCACAGGAAATACGTATGTGTGTGTTTATTTAACGTCCACTGCCAACACCTGTTTCGTACGATTTATTAAGCCTGGTGTTCGCTATATGTGTAATGAAAAGAACAACGTGGTTAAGTAGGGAGTAAGTAATTAACGATACCTTGAACGTGCAAATGAGTAATTAATAAAATGTAATTACGGTGTTTTATCTTAGATGGTTTAATACGGTACAGGAACAACAATGTTTAAGGTGTAATGTGTGTGTGTGTGTGTGTGTGTGTGTGTGTGTGTGTGTATGTGTGTGTGTGTGTGTGTGTGTGTGTGTGTGTGTGTGTGTGTGTGTGTGTGTGTGTGTGTGTGTGTGTGTGTGTGTGTGTAATTACATAGTGTAGGAAGTTCATTGAAGTTGACTATTTAGCGTGTACATCATTACTGTTTACCTTAGTTAATGTATATGTTTACACACACACACACACACACACACACACATACATCGAGGTCAGTGGCCCCAGTAGCAGCCATCTGTAAAAAACTCGACATAAACAAACGCTCGGCTGCAGGAGAGTAGTGACGAAGCCCTCATCATACACCCACAGGGGCAGGTGACGAGGAGGTGTGTGTATTCAAAACCCACCGTTAATGTACCCGTATAAAGATCTATGGGTGGGTGAGGGTTGTGGGTGGGTGGTATCGAGGCAGTGGCTTAGTGTCATACTAGCCATGGAAGTAGTGTTATTGTCCCTCTACTCCCCATCCCCTCCCCTCCTCCCCATCCCCTCCCCTCCTCCCCATCCCTCCCTCCCCATCCCTCCTCCCCATCCCTCCTCCCCATCCCCCCATCCTCCCCTCCCCCCTCCTCCCCCATCCCCTCTCCTCCCCCATCCCCTCCCTCCCTCCCCATCCCTCCTCCCCATCCCTCCTCCTCCCCATCCCCTCCCCTCCTCCTCCCCATCCCTCCTCCCCATCCCCTCCTCCCCATCCCCCTCCCTCCCCCCCCATCCTCCTCCCTCCCCCATCCCCTCCCTCCCCATCCCTCCTCCCCATCCCCCTCCTCCCCATCCCCTCCTCCCCATCCCCTCCTCCCCATCCCCTCCTCCTCCCCATCCCCATCCCCTTCCCTCCTCCCCATCCCTCCTCCCCATCCCCTCCCTCCCCCATCCCTCCTCCATCCTCCCCCCCATCCCCTCCCTCCCCATCCCCTCCTCCCATCCCCTTCTCCTCCCCATCCCCCCTCCCCATCCCCCTCCCCATCCCCTCCTCCCCATCCCCCTCCTCCCCATCCCCATCCCTCCCTCCCCATCCTCCTCCCATCCCCTCCTCCCCCCTCCCCTCCCTCCTCCCCCTCCTCCTCCCCATCCCATCCCTCTCCCCATCCCTCCTCCCATCCCCTCCTCCCCATCCCCCTCCCTCCCTCCCCTCCCCCCATCCCCTCCTCCCCATCCCTCCTCCCCATCCCTCCCCATCCCCTCCTCCCCATCCCTCCCTCCCCATCCCCCTCCTCCCCATCCCTCCCCATCCTCCCATCCCCTCCTCCCCATCCCTCCTCCCCATCCCTCCCCATCCTCCCCTCCTCCCTCCCCCATCCTCCCCATCCTCCCCTCCTCCCCTCCTCCCCTCCCCTTCCCATCCCCTCCCTCCCCATCCCCCCTCCTCCCCATCCCATCCCATCCCTCCTCCCATCCCATCCCCTCCTCCCCATCCCCTTCCTCCTCCTCCCCCCCTCCCATCCCTCCTCCCCATCCCCCCTCCCCCTCCCATCCCTCCTCCCCATCCCCTTCCCTCCTCCCCAACATAATACTAATTGTTCCTGAGTCTAAATTGCTCCTATGATAAGACATACTTTTTAATTATCAAAGAGTTGTTATTGATAAAATTGTTTTAATTATTACGATATATTTTTCTGTTTGTTTACTGAAGTGAGTGTGTGTGTGTGTGTGTGTGTGTGTGTGTGTGTGTGTGTGTGTGTTTTACTGCCGCTAGATTAACACACACGTCCTTCGCGTGACTGTAGCCCTGCCTGTGATCATGACTGGTTGAGATGTTTCTTATGCTCCAGTCATCTGTTTAGGTCAATCTTCAAAGGAATATATGTCTACTTGTTTGAGATGCTTTGTTAATCTTCAGTGTATTGTTTGACCTATGACCTTTGACCTTTGATTTACCTTCGTGATTTGATGTTTATTAACGAGCTAACCACCCGATTAACTAACTAACTGACCGACCGACCGACTGATTGATCGACCGCCGACTTCTTTACCAAATCACTTCATCAGTTTAGTGGTGTAGTAATTAGCTCTATGTGTGGCTGTCCCTTGATCACGTCCTTTGATTCTAAGTGATCAGAGATTAAATTTCATGTCCATTAGACAGAATTCTGCCAACATTACTGATTTGGTCATAATGAACTTACTTGTTTTTTTTTGGGGGAGTTTTTCGCATACACACACACACACACACACACACACACACACACACACACACACACACACACACACACACACACACACACACACACACACACACAGAGCGAATATAAACACGAAATAAAATAGGAAATTGTTCAGTGTTGATATAATAGTTTTTGTGTTCCGAACATAATTGTCATCTATATTTTCCTTTATAAAAAAAAACTATATATTTTGAGAGGCTGTTATGATAGCTGGGATGATGTTCTTAGTGGTCTTATTACTTGTCCGGGTATATTGTTATTGTTATTATTATTATTATTATTATTATTATTATTATTATTATTATTATTATTATTATTATTATTATTATTATTATTATTATTATTAGTTGTAGTAGTAGTAGTAGTAGTATTTTTGCTGTTAGAATGTCGTCTTGTTATGCTTACGTGATGTTGTCTCTATGTTTGTCCATGAAGTTATTATATAGCTTAGCATAATACGATAAAGCTGACTCACAATGACTGTAACCCTAACCTAACCTAACCTAACCTAACCTAACATGTCTAAAACTCCCCACCTAATTTAATTATAGTTGCTTGTGTAAAATATCATTCTACTTTATAAACAACACAGTTATAGTATATAGGTGAGGGAGATAACATAGTACGAGTATAATGACCTGGGGAGATGGTTCTGTAACGAGTCTTTTGGTATAATTATGCCCAGACCGTGATAACGTCTTGTGCTGCTGCTGTTGTGTGTGTTTAGATCTGTCCAGAGGCAGCGCCACCACTAATGACAGGCACTGAGAAACATTTCCTTATTTGTCTTCATAGTTATAATGTGGGGTATATATTTTTTGTTCGTTGAATGATGTTTTATGTTGGATGATGTCACACGTTGGATGGTGTCATATGCTGGATGATGTTACACGTTGGATGTTGTTACACGTTGGATGATGTCACATGTTGGATGATGTCACACGTTGGATGGTGTCATATGCTGGATGATGTTACACGTTGGATGATGTCACACGTTGGATGGTGTCATATGCTGGATGATGTTACACGTTGGATGATGTTACACGTTGGATGATGTTACACGCTGGATGATGTCACTAGGATGTCAAAGTACCACATTGTAGGGACAGTTTAAGTCTCTCTTGTTGTAGTGGATAGTATGCTGACGTCACGATCATCAGTCAGTGTCGCTTGGGGGTGCTGCTCCTTGCCACACTTATACACCCTGCTACACTATACACCTTGCCACACTACACCTTGCCACACTACACCCTGTCACTATACACCCTGCCACACTATACACCCTGCCACACCATACACCCTGCCACACCATACACCCTGCCACACTATACACCCTGTCACACTATACACCCTGCTACACTATACACCCCACCATACACCCCACACCATACACCCCACACCACACCCACACAACACCCTGCTCACCATACCCACACCACATCCCCACCAACACCACACCATACACCCCACACCACACACCCTGCCACACCATACACCCCTGCCACACCACACACCCCACACACCATACACCCTGCTCACCATACACCCCACACACACCATACACCCTGCTACACCATACACCCTGCTACACCATACACCCTGCTACACCATACACCCCTGCCACACCATACACCCTGCCACACCATACACCTACACCTACACCCTGCCACCATACACCCTGCACACCATACACCCCTACACCATACACCCTGCTACACCATACATCCTGCCACACTACACCCCACACCATACACCCCACACATACACCCTACACCATACATCCTGCCACACCATACACCCTGCCACACCATACACCCTGCCACACATACATCCACACACCATCCCCACCACACCCCAACACTATACACCCCCACACCATACACCCTGCTACACTATACACCCCTGCCACACCATACACCCCACACCATACACCCCACACCATACACCCTGCTACACCATACATCCCCACACCCACCCTGCCCATACACCCCACACACCACATCCCACCAACATCCCCACCATACACCTGCCATACACCTGCACACCTACATCCACACACACCCCCACCTACATCCCCCACATACACCCCCCAACCTCACACCCTGCACACCATACACCCCACACACCCTCTACACTATACACCCTGCCCAACACCCCCACACCATACACCTCCTACACTGTACACCCTCCACCATACCCCACACCATACACCCTGCCACACCATACATCCTGCCACACCATACACCCTGCCATACACTATACACCCTGCCACACCATACACCCTGCCATACACTATACACCCTGCCATACACTATACATACCAAGCCTATGCAACAAACACACCACATAGAATATTACGTAATGTGGTGAATAACTTATGATGGAAACGTAATACGGAAATATTATATAATGGAACTTCAGATAAAAGACATGTTAGTGTGTCCTCATTACCCGGAATTAATGAATTGTGGTTTATGGGTCATATTGTGGGCCATCATTAGCTTGTTTACACTACCTAAACCTGTACTTAAACCTACTGTAGTATGTAGTCTCGTGTTTAGGTTTACTGTTTTAGTTTTTGTAGTTTTGTAGTGCGGAATAGTTCTTGGGGATTTTCTTTATGCTTCAGAACTGTTTTAAGTAGTCATGGTGGACTGTTTTGCTGTCATAAAAAAAAATTTGAACAAGTGCATAAGGGTTTAGGAGGCTGGCTACACAAGGGACATGGTTTGTATTCAGACTTGGCTGTGTCATTATGCCATGGGTCTTGCTACACGTTTAACACAGACTACAAAGAATGTGTATTTTTTTTTAATGTACTTTTAACATTTTCACCACAATATAACTTTTAATTGGTGGTGATCTGTCATGTTAGGTATTGGATACATGATTAAAATTGATTTCAGTTTTTTAATACATGTTTAGGTCTTATAGTTATAGATTGAGATTAGTATAGTATGTGGGTTTTGAATATGTAAATCAACTCATAGCAACTTAAAAAAAAATATTATAAATTCCTCAAAAACATAACTTTCTATACATGAACTTTTTTTGGTTCTACTTGACTTATAGTTCCTGATATATAGGTAAAATAAAATACTCAGTCATCGAAAATTATTATAAAACACGATTTAATCCAGTTCAAGACGTGTGTGACGTAGGCTATGAGGTGTGGAGGTGTGGTGGACGCAGTGTGGAGATGTGGTGGACGCAGTGTGGTGATGTGGTGGACGCAGTGTGGTGAAATGTTGACTTAATAAGATCTAACATTCTTGCGGTCACGTGGGAGAGGGGCGTCAATCACCACACAGCTGACTTAAAGGTTACAGATCAAGTGGGTTCAAGTCCACACCTAACCTAACCAAACTCACATTCTGTTTCTTTTTCTTGAATAATATTTGCCTTCTCTGACCATCCTCCCTCTCGTTTCTTTACCCCCTCGGCCGTTGTTCAAGCCACATATGTTTATCAAATATCTCTATGTATTATATCTCAATGCTCTAGGTCTAATTAATATTGACATTTATTACCTCAAAGAAAATATAATTATACTTAAGTGGTAAATAATTTTATTAAGTGTAGAATATCATGAGGTTTAATAATTAATTATCTTTCGTTCCTAATGTTGAGTGAAATTTGGCCAGGTGAGAGCAGGTGTAAGTCGGACCACGAACTTCCTGTCTATATAATACAATTAACTAAATCCTTGTGGGTTTTTCCTCGTCCCCAGATAGAGGAAACTTGAGCATGTGACTGGTCAAATGGGAGGGGGGGCCTCTTGTTTAATACAGTAGATTGAAAATCCTCAGTTTGATTTTGGCCCTAATTCCTGAAAGAGATTAGTCAGTTACCTTGCTGAGGGTTTGACCAATCGTTCAACATTAAATTGTCTTTTAGTTTCATTGGTATTATTAGAGGTTGTACACAGTGGGTACTGTACTTCAAGTGTGAGGGCTGTGTGTGTGTGTGTGTGTGTGTGTGTGTGTGTGTGTGTGTGTGTGTGTGTGTGTGTGTGATCAAAACTTCTACCTGTTAGTAATTAGAAGTTTGTGTCGTAATCAACTCGTCTCTTAGTTTTTAATCAAAATTTCACATAACTTGGTACAGGTATAGTGTACACAGTATATGAACAGGTGATGTGTGTGTGTGTGCCAAGGTGTTAGGTTGTTTCCATCAGTATGTCTGTCGTTAACACCGAATGGGCTTGAAATATCTCTTCTTCAGGTGTCTATTGTTCATTTATAATACAAACTGGTTGAATAATGCTTTGTTTTACGCTAATAATACTCTCCAAAATGTCATTACTGATTCGAGTTAGAATATAACAGTGATATGATATTGCTGTATCGGGTGAAGAATATTGACCTTGTGAGGGTGACATTGGCAAGCTGTTTTTACCTGGAGGGGAGTCAAGTTTGGGGGATGGTAAGACTGGTTCCGTGTTTGTGATGGGGGTAGAAAAAAAAATCCTCGCCCTACACAGCATCAGAAGCTGTGGGGACAACCTGTACTGGGAAAGATTCAGTACACAATTTCATTTTCAAAGAGTGTTATTGAGATGAGATTTCCTCGGAGACTACTTAACTCAAAACTGATTTCTTCGCTGTGTTCATGAACCTTGAAGTTTGTTGAGGAAATTGTTATATTATGAACTTGAATTACGTGTGTTTGAAGACAATTCCATATTATTATTACCTTAGGTTCAGTTCAGTTTCCCTGATTACACTCTGACGCCATCTATTGTTGATTTATGATGTCTTTCACAGTAATGGTAGCCAGACACATGCCACCTCGGTCATTACCCACCTCACCTGTGTGTACGTAGCTTCGGGTGTTTATTTACTCTTACTGTAACTTGTCTGAGTGTTGGTGAGTCGTTTCTCCTCTGCTCCTCACGCCCACATAAACCTTCATCCAGCCGGCGTCATTATCACCTGTACCTCGTTTACAAAGTCACATTTCATTTTTGTCCCAACAGATCACTAAATGGCTGAAGCTTTATACATAATCTTAGAGCTGGAATCACCTCAACACACACTATATACGATGCTATACACACAAGCCTTCCTGTGTTTGTCTGAGCCTAAGTGTTGTTGATGGTTCACGTACTGAGGTTGTTCACTTTCCTGCTAGAAGTTCACCGACCTGCTTTACTCCCTCCCTCTCACCCCCCGTCTCCTTCCCTCTCCCTTCCCCTCCCCACCTCCTCCTTAACTCCATCTCCCTCCCTCCCTCCCTCCCTCCCTCCCCCCACGGTGCTCTGGTGGCTCGCCTCTTTGTCCCCAGCGAGATGGTTCGGCCGTGTCCTCAGCTGGTGGGTGGACTTGTATCTCCGGTAACCTTATCTTAAGTTTAGGAAGGTAAAAAATACGTCTTAGGACCACAGGTGTGTCTAAAGGTGGGGATGTAAACACTTTTGGTTATTAGTGGAAAATAGTGAAGAGGAATATAAGCCACAGATGATTAAAGGTTAACGGGTTACCCCCTTCCTCACACCTCCCCCAACACACTCCTCCTCCCCCTCCTACTCCACACACTCCTCCTCCTCCCCCACCCGCCCATCTTCCCTCTCCCTACACCCATCCTCCCCCCAAACACCCATCCTCCCTCTCCCTGCACCCCTCTCCCTCTCCCTACACCCATCCTCATGCCCTCCGCGTTAAGCTCACCTGTCTGAAAGGATTCATTGAGTCGACACAGGAATTTTGCACATGGCTGATGAGTGGCCGCACCCGTACTGCAAGGCCACTCATGGGCTCCGAAGGCTTCCTCAGTTGGGGATGGGTTAGGCGGCAGACGGCCAACACACGTGCCATCATTAAGCTCCTCCCCCTTTTCTCTCCATGATAAAAACACAACTTGAGGATTGATTGAAAGTAAACCTGTTTTGTGTGACGTCATTTTGCCATCCTGTTGACAACGGGATAAGTTACCATTTGCACGGTTTTGTAAATTTATTCTCGATTAACTTATTCCAGAATGGATTTTGTGTGTGTGTTAAAGTTAGGTGTGTCAGTATTCGATATCGTGGTGGTGTTATGGTAAAGTGTGTTTTGTAGTAGAGGAATTGGATGTGGCCATGGCTGCTAGTAAGACGCCGCCATGGTGACTGTACTGACCTTGAGCTCTCCCGCCCGCCCTCCCGCTCTGTTTGTATGGTAGTCACCCCTCTCTCCCACCCCCCTCCCCCTCATCCCCCACCAATACACGTGGTTGGTGGAATTCCCAGTGTTATCGTTCATATTGGTTGTAGTCTTCATTCAATCAGAAAAGGTTGATTCTGGTGTAGAAATTATCGTGCGGCTGGCAGATGTACACGTCCAAATTGGAGGACTACCAAAACACGAGGGAGGGAGTAGAGGTTCCTGCAAGACGCCGCGCCGCCGCCACCTCGCCACACCATGACAGTAAAATTGAAAGTGTTTCCTGTACAGCGAGCGAAAAGACGACGACGGTTACAGTACTTAAGAGAGAGAAAGAGACGGTCAGTGAAGGAGGTCGAGGGGAGGTGGGTATAGATAGTCAGTAGTAACTCTAGCGGGTCCTTGGTTCCATCCCTCAGAGTTTTAAGTTTTATTTATCTACACTGAACAACAACAGATGAACGATAGTCTCCCCTTCCTTCTTTTTTTTTAGTGAGGCGTTTAGTAAATTTCTTGGGTCGTTCAGGGTTTTAGACGTTACTACAGAAGACTGGTTGATTCTCCCTCACATGTTTACGAGTCAGCAGCCGTCCAGGATGTGGTGTACTACTGTGTTTGGTGGTTATGAAGTGGAAGTGTTTTGAACCCCTCATGTTTATACTACCAAACTAAAGGTAACATACTCTTGGGTGTTACTTACCAGGAGTCAACGGAAACTTTCAATATTAACTCGATATAACTTATGTAAATAGCATGTATATATGGGGTTTTTTTATCACTGTCGTAAAAGCTTCGTTTTGTGGAGAGGGGAACTTTTGGGTAGGTCATCAGAAAGCCTTAGATGTTATAAATGTGACCCATACAGCCTTCTTCTCCTCCTGCCCAGACGTAGCTAACCTTAGTGCTTTATATTCTGCTCACAGTTCCTTTGCAATACCGCTCGGCTTGGAAGGTGAACCCAGCCGAGTGATACCATACTGACTGCCCTTCCTACCATCACGGTTTACGGCGACTACTGTGCAAATGAAAACTTTATTAATGACTAATTGGATCGATATATTGGTCCATATTTTTTTCTTTTGTGTAAACGAAATTTTATTTGGTTACTTTATTATTCATTTCGTCAGCGTCTTGCAGGTAAGAGGAGGGGGAGGAGGAGGAAGAGGAAGAGGAAGGGAGTGGAGGAGGAAGGAGGGTAATGATGAAGATGAATGAGAAGGAGGGAGAGGATGGGACATTGGGGGAAAAGGCGTGTTGGGGGAGGAAGATAAGGGGGAAGAGGATAAACAATAGGCCACAACTTGACCCCAGGTGTGAGTGTTCTTGACTTATGGTTTGAATTATGACCTTCCCTCCATCCCTCTCACCTCCCCTCCATCCCTCTCACCTTCCCTCCATCCCTCTCACCTTCCCTCCATCCCTCTCACCTTCCCTCCATCCCTCTCACCTTCCCTCCATCCCTCTCACCTCTTCTTACATCTCTCCCATGACAAAACAACATTGCAGTTTGTCTTAAAAAATATCATAACACTAACCTAACCTGACCTAACCTAACCTAACCTAACCTAACCTAACGTAACCTGACCTAACCTAACGTAACCTAACCTAACCTAACCTAACCTAACCTAACCTAACCTGACCTAACCTAACCTAACCTAACGTAACCTAACCTGACCTAACCTAACCTAACCTAACCTCAACGAGTCTTAACGCTCCAGTACCTCACAAGTGGCGCCCCTCACCAGGAGGTATAATGCTCTGGTAATGATGGTCGCTTGGCCTTACATTTGAATTAATGATGTTTTTATTAGTCTTCATTGTATTTTAGCCAGAAGTTAAAAAAAAGATAATTGTTTGCATTTGTTTGTTTGTTTGGGTATTATATTTGTGTATGTTTATGTATGTATGTATGTATGTATGTATGTATGTATGTATGTATGTATGTATGTATGTATGTATAAGAAACATTAACCTATGATAACTGGTATAAGAAATTAAAGTGAATTATAAAGACTAAGCTGACGTAGTAGTTTATTTAAAGGGAAATATAACTTGGTAACCAGAAGTGACTCATGAATATAAACATGGCGGCGGGGTGGGGCGGCGGGGTGGGGCGGAGGAGTGGGGCGGAGGTGGGGGGCGGAGGGTAGGCGGGGTGGGGCGGAGGAGGAGCAGTTTAGGGATGAGATAATATAATGTGTTGTACTCCATGTTGTTGTTCACACACACACACACACACACACACACACACACACACACACACACACACACACACACACACACACACACACACACACACACACACACACACACACACACATATATATCTGAAGGCTGTGTTACCTCAGTAGTTTACATTATAATTGGAACAGATGTCAATAGTATGTACGTAACTGCATCAAACGTCTATTATTTCTTTCCTCACAAATAATATATGTGTCAGCTGAGGAATGTATGTGTCAGCTGAGGAATGTATGTGTCAGCTGAGAATGTATATGTCCCAACTGAGAATGTATGTGTGTCAGCTGGGAATGTATGTGTCAGCTGAGAATGTATGTGTCGGCTGAGAATGTGTGTCAGCTGAGAATGTATGTGTCGGCTGAGGGATGTGTGTGTCAGCTGAGAATATGTGTGTCAGCTGAGAATGTATGTGTCAGCTGAGGGATGTATGTGTCAGCTGAGAATGTATGTGTCAGCTGAGGAATGTATGTGTCAGCTGAGGAATGTATGTGTCAGCTGAGGATGTATGTGTCAGCTGTGTTCCATAATGCTTGTGGCTGTGAGTCTAATTTGTGATGTGTATTTATATTATGCATGAAGAAAAGCCTGGGAACGCTATATTGGGAGGGTGAGGGGAGGTGTGGGGTGAAAGGGGAATGTGGGTGAGAGGTGTGGGGGTGAGGGGGTGTGGGGGTGAGGGGTGTGGGGAAGTGTGGGGTGATGGGGGTGTGGGGAGGTCATCAAAGGGAACTCTGGGGTGAGAAGCATGTGGGGTGGAGCTTGCTACCTCGGGTGAAGAAACTGTGAGAGACCAGAACTAGCACAAGAATTGCCAAGGCAGCAGTAGGACAGACACAAGGGGGGGGTTAGGGGGGTGCCAGACAACTAAGAAGCCAGGGTGCCTTGGAGGAGTGCCAACTATGACGCCACGCACGTGTAAAGAGGGTCACACTGGCACTCGACGGCCCTGAGTAAATTCCCAGAGGGTTATATGATTAGGTCTCGTAATTGGGGAAAAAATATGACCTGACCTGACCTAATCACAGACACAATTAGCATAAGATATTTTGCCCCTGATTGGTATTATATGAACGTATCTAATATATTAAGGCAAAGTGTTGTGGTGATTTTGATGCCATGTTTGAATTTTATTTATATTTTTAGCTGAAGTTTTGTGTTAAGAGGAAATGTTTATCGTAGGACCGTTTGGGAATCTGGATCTGGTCTCCACCCCAACCCCAACCCACCCAACCCACCCCACCCACCCAACCACCCACCCCACCCCACCCACCCCACCCACCCACCCCACAACCACCAGCCACCCAGCCCCAACCCCACCCACCACCAACCCGCAACCCCACAACCACCAACCCACCCAACCCACCAACCCACCAACCCACCCACATGAGTTTCACATTTCAGGCTCCACCAATGGCCCTGGTCAACCTTAAACTTGAATTCGATCATAATTTCTTCTCCACGAGTGACCTTACGAGCCCCCTGGATAGTTGCTACCCTCTCAGATTCCCACAGAGCTACTGGTTAGGTTAACAAGCTGTCCAATATACTTTTAACACCCGCCAGATACGTTCACGATCAGACTTAAAACGTGTTGTCATATTTGGTATCGGTAACATCATATTATTAAATTACTCTTTGAATTCATTAATCTTATTCCATCGAAGTAAATTCCTTTGTTGACTTCTTCACATGTCTGGTGAGGTTAGGTTAGGTTAGGTTAGGTTAGGTTAGGTTATGTTAGGTTAGGTTAGGTTAGGAGTAATTGTAGGAGTCGATCATCAGGTGGCAGTGTTATCCTTCGCCCTTCAGACACACACACACACACACACACACACAGCCAGGTGTTGCTTATTACACAGGCCCCCGCGATGACGTCAGGGGATGTACGTCATCAAGGACACAGGTGAGTGATTTAATTAGTAACAAAGGTAGACGCTCCACGATCTTCCTCATATATACAGTAAGTTTTGCCAAATGCGCAGTGAGAGATTAAACTTAATATCGGTGTAAAATTTATTCGTTCAAGATCTTCCCTCTGCCAAAAGCTAAAGATATCTGTAGCATGATTTATAGTTGAGTTATATACGAGTATTTTAATCGGGTGAACTGAGTTATTTATTTTAGTTTTATGACCTGAGGTATATATTTTAACTTTATGAGCTGAGCTATTTATTTTAACTTTATGAGCTGAGCTATTTATTATAACTTTATGACCTGAGCTATTTATTATAACCACAGTAAATCACTTATAATACGATGACCAAGAAGCTATATAAGAGCAGTGAAGGCTATTGGGCTAGTGTACTCTGCAGGCGGGGATGATGGCGACCCTAGAGCATGACCTGAGGTACAACACCATCCACCCACCTCCCCCCACCTCCCCCCTTGCTGTAGTGTATAAGGGAGTCTGGCAGATCCTGACATTATAAAGAGTTACCATTAATATAAAGGTCGCTGCTTATTTAAATATATCAATAATATATGATTCTATTGTTAATTATGAGGAACTGATAATTAGGTGACTTGTCGAGCCTCAGGGGATAAAGGTAACACATACTTGTTTATCACACCTCATGAGACTTAAACTATTGATGTTAGTAATAAAGTAACAGTGTGGTAATATGGACTACCTTGTGTTAGCATTTTTAGTATAGTGTGTCGCTGTTATTACTAGGAGGCTACACGGTAATGCTCTCCCGTGTTAAGAATGTAAGAGTCGCCCCCGAGTTGACTTTCCATCACAGAATGTAAATTTTGACTCTGATATCTTAGTAAATTGAGAGGAAAAAAAGATGATAATAAAAGTGAAGAATAAAAGGAAATTAAGAAGTTAGTTACGGGTTATAAAGTTGTAGTTAAGAGACAAGTTGACCCGGAAATAGGTTCACAGAGCTTCCTAATGTGTTCTGCTTTTTATAGGCTGTGAACATAACCTGTATTTATCTATCCTTCTTTCTCATTTAACCTAACCTAACCTAACCTAACCTAACCTAACCTAACCTAACCTAACCTAACCTAACCTACACTCCCCAGCACAGAATGCAAGTGTTGAAATTTGTTTGTTTGTCTCCAGTGTGGCGAGCTGTCAGAGTCCCGGACGTGCGAGAGTCTCTTGTACACACACACACACACACACACACACACACACAGCAGTTACACTATACCTATATTATATGCTAGGATAATGTGGATAATTTATAAAGTTGTGTTTATTATTATTATTATTATTATTATTATTATTATTATTATTATTATTATTATTATTATTATTATTATTATTGTCGGTATGGAATTTGCATAGGTTAGGTTAGGTTAGGTGGAGGGTGGGGATGATTTCAGACCCAGGTATTGGGAGCCGCACGAACCCTGAACGCTACACTTAGACCTAATCTTATTTGTTATGGTTCAGGTGGTGGAGGAGGAGGAGAGGCGTGTGTGGTGGCCGGGTGCACTGTAGGGGGTCGTTGTTGTTGTTATGTATAGGTCTGGTTCATTATACTCACTACTACTGCGTGTAGCTTGAGGTTGATAGCTACAGGTGTGTCTTTCTTTGTTCAGGTTGTTGTAGTTATCTGAAGCTCTGTGTTGGAGACTCGGGAAGACTGAACCGGATACTATGAGATAACTTGGCTCCCTCACTGTGTGTTTAGGGTTACCAGTGTGTGACCCTTATCTTTTTTGTCCTAACCTAACCTAACCTAACCTAACCTAGAGCTTGAAAAGACGAGGTTCACTTTCTTCTAAACATTGAGATATAATGTTGTTTCTCTAGTTGATTCTGTTGTGTTGTGTTGTGTTGTGTTGTGTTGTGTTGTGTTGTGTTGTGTTGTGTTGTTGTAAATGTTGAGCCCATGATCCGACTGGGGCAGTGAGGTAAAGAGCATTCCTATACTCAGAACGTGTGAGTGGAGGCGGGTTCAAATACTTCGTGGTGGTTAGAAGGATGTCATCAATTCACGAGTTTTAGATCGAGGATGAGATCTATGGCGTTTGCATGATCACCGTCTGGGGCTCTCGACAAAACATCTGTGACCTGAGGAAAAACAGGAGGTGTGGTGAAGCTTGTAAGGTGATATAAAACTGTTAATTAATTACGATAAATGTATTGTTTAGGGGAGGGGACCGTTTACCTGCCTGACGCCTGCATTACTGTACCTGGCGGAGTGATGGTGGCAGAAGTGTGTTCCATCATCCTGCAGGGCGTGGCCACACACTCTCCCTGGACACCTCTACTGCCACACCATGTATGTCCACTAGACGGTGTATGGTGAACCAGAACTGTGTATGTGTCAGGATTAAGAACAGAAGTGGAAGGTGGAGATGAAACTATAGTAGTGTAGTGAGTAAGACATTGAGGAGTTGAAACTGTATCATCGTAGTCATGGTAACGGTGACATGGTTTTGGCAGTGATTGTGAAGATAAAAATATGAGAGAGAGAGAGAGAGAGAGAGAGAGAGAGAGAGAGTATAAAGTAGAAATAACTATTAAAGTAAAGAAGAAGAAGAAGAGGAGGAGGAGGAGGAGGAGAGAAGGAGAGATAAAAACAAGAAAAATGAATAATGGAGGGAAGGAGTTGGGGAGGGGACGATTTTTTTTAAGGAAAAGTTTGAGAAATGCCAAAGATGAAACGGCAGCGATAGAGAAAGTGGGGGACAGTACTGGAGAAGGGGATGGGGGAGACGGGGAGAGAATGGAAGGTGATAGCAAGGGAGAGAAGAGGGGTAAGAAGGTGGAATAAGAGGAGGTTTAGAAGGAAAGAGAGAGAGAGAAAGAGGGAGGGTGAGGGTGAGGTAGGAAGAGAGAGAGAGAGAGAGAGAGAGAGAGAGAGAGAGAGAGAGTGAGGTGTGATAGAACTAAGAATGGTAGAAATTGAGAGACAGTATATAGAGGAAGAGCGGTGAGGAAGAGGTAGGAGAGAAAGAAAGAGGAGAAGACGAGAAAAGATGAAGAGGAGGAGAAGGATAAAAGACGGAAGTAGGAAGAAGAGTAATGATGACGAAGAGGTTAGGAGAGTGTCACCCTGTATACAGATCCTACGGGTGGGGGCTGTGGGATGGGGGGAGGGGTCCTACACTTGCGGCGCTGCCCCTGATATTGACATCTTGTCGATATTAGTTTTGCCCGCCTCCTACACACTCCTGTTAGGATGGAGGATCTCTCATTTTTGCCTGTGTCTTGGGGTCTCGTTCACCTCGCGACTTCTTTATGGCTGGATGAACTATACATAATGATAATAATAATAATAATAATAATGGTGACTGATACTACTACTTCTACTACTACGTGGTTTCCAGCCTCCCCCAATAGCCACACCTTCGCCACCATTTATTTACCTTAATATTAAATATCCTAATACATAAGCAACTATCCTATCTGTGTTAAATTAGTTGAGCCGCAGATCGATGCGGCATTCGGTGACTGTAGCCTCATAGTCGATATCTGCAGCAGTTGACGGAGTAGGGGCAGAAGCTCTCGTTCCCCTGAGGCAGAGCAAAGCCGACCGAAGGAGAGAGAAGGACAGTCGACATCTCATCCAGGCTGTGACATAACTTCTGGGCTGCTGCTTCTGTTCGGAGATCAGCTCCGCGAGTCTGGCGTAGAAACATCTTGCGCTTGGGCCCATCCCACTACTACTACTACTATTACTACTACTACTACTCATAATAATAATAGCAATAGCGTGTAAAAAACAAAAGGCTGCGTTGTGTTGGGCGATCATGAAGTAATGCTGGCAGGAGGTGGTGCAAAATATATATATATATATATCAGGGTTGATGTTTTGTTGATGGGGAGGATGATTGAACGAGACGATTTATCATGGCTGGTGCTAAGATGATAAGGAGGGGGGGGGTCAGGGGTGGTGGTGGTGGTGGGGCCAGGGATGGTGTTAAGGTGATAATGAAGGTCAGGGCTGGTGGGGTCAGGGATGGTGTTTAGGTGATAATGAAGGTCAGGGCTGGTGATGGTAGGGTCAGGGACGGTGTTTAGGTGATAATGAAGGTCAGGGTTGGTGGGGGTCAGGGATGGTGTTAAGGTGATAATGAAGGTCAGGGCTCAGGGGTCAGGGATGGTGTTTAGGGTGATAATGAAGGTCAGGCTGGTAGATGTAGGGTCAGGGCTGGTGATGGTAGGGTCAGGGCTGGTGGGGTCAGGGACTTGCGATAGGTGATAATGAAGGTCAGGGCTGGTGATGGTAGGGTCAGGGTGGTGTTAAGGTGATAATGAAGGTCAGGGCTGGTGATGGTAGGGGTCAGGGATGGTGTTAAGGTGATAGGGAGGGCCAGGGCTGGTGATGGTAGGGTCAGGGATGGTGTTGGGTGATAATGAAGGTCAGGGGCTGGTGATGGTAGGGTCAGGGATGGTGTTAAGGTGATAATGAAGGTCAGGGCTGGTGATGGTAGGGTCAGGGATTTGTGTTTAGGTGATAATGAAGGTCAGGGCTGGTGATGGTAGGGTCAGGGATGGTGTTAAGGTGATAATGAAGGTCAGGGCTGGTGATGGTAGGGTCAGGGACGGTGTTTAGGTGATAATGAAGGTCAGGGCTTGTGATGGTAGGGTCAGGGATGGTGTTAAGGTGATAGGGAGGGCCAGGGCTGGTGATGGTAGGGTCAGGGATGGTGTTAAGGTGATAATGAAGGTCAGGGCTGGTGATGGTGGGGTCAGGGATGGTGTTAAGGTGATAATGAAGGTCAGGTATAACTGAGATAAGATAAATTGCCAGGGATGCTGTATCGTGTTATCAATTGTTGTTCTTGTAGAGGATAGCATGTACAGCTCGTTGAAATCACTGAGATAATCAAGAGATGTCTCATTAACCCGTCGAGATACCCAGGTCTTGAAATAAGATCTTTGTATTATACTAAAATGATGGTCGACCTATAGTGTGGGATTACAATGTGTTTTCTACCCTAAGTATCGGTTAGCTTCAAGGAATCTCAGAAGAATAGGAAATATGAGGTCCCTTGTCTATGGGTATTCTCTGGTCCGTGTGGGTTAGAGGCTCCATGGGGTGATTAGTGCTCCAAACTCCTTCAGTGAATGGGGTTCCAAACTCAGGAAAGCCGCCAGAGCCTTTGAGCGCCATTTGTCTGTTCCCAGTGGCATGGCAAAATGGTCGAAATATAAAGTGATTTTGTTTGTTTTGTCTTCTACAGTTGATAAATAAATAAATAAGTAAGTAAGTAAGTAAATAAATAAGAGATGTAGGGGGGTGGGGGTGGAGGAGGGGGTGAGTTAGTTTTCATGAGATATAAAATAAATATATTTTACTTCATGTTCCAAACTGAAATTATTTGACTGTTACATGTCCGTATAAATTGGATAGACTTTTCGTCAATGACTTAAAAGATAAATGTTGAGTTTCGTGTAAAGCTAAATCACTTTCTGAATGGAGTGCTTGCTTTATTTTTAGGCTATGTTCCTACCACACCACACACCATGGCCGTGTATCATGGTGTGGCCATCCCAATGTCCCTGCCTCTCTTAATATTCATCAAACAGTAAACGATTTTTATTTGGTTGTATTGAAAATAGACGGATTGATGTTTGCCTGAATGCCCTGGGTGACTCAGTGATAGGGTGGGTGATGTGGCCCCTGTTTAGTTTATATTGCTGTAGTCAGGGTGTGTGTGTGTGTGTGTGTGTGTGTGTGTGTGTGTGTGTGTGTGTGTGTGTGTATTTCTTGATGCCCCTCACCAACCCTCTGTCTGTCTGTCTGTCTGTCGGTCGGTCTGTCGGTCGTTCTTGCCTTTTGCCTATCTATATATCTACATACTATCAGAAAAATCTATAGAAATGAAACACAACGTCACACAAACGAAACAGTCGTGTGTGTTAATATTAAAAAAAACCCCGATCAAATGACAAATTCCAATGCTAATATCGAAGTCGTGATAGCATTTGAGTTTGATAGAATTTAGCTTCGTGTTTCTTATCATTTAAACAATTAGACATTTATTCTATACTGTATACCATTAGAATTTAACAATATTAGATTTTATTTTTTCAACACGTAGCTATCACAGTCCAGCCTATGAATGGTGTCAAAATTAAAGACGGACCTTTGACACTGATTCCGGCCTGACTCATCCACCCCTCCGCCGCCGCCGTATACTAACCAACACGTCACCTTTAAAATATGAGGAACTAAAGTATCGCGAAACAGTAGTTGGCGCCAGAACCTTGTATGGTGTTGGTATAATGTTCAATCTTGAAGTCTTTGCTGCAGTCTCGCCATGTTGTTAGTTTATTTAGGCTAAAGTAAATTTGTTGTTCCTCCTCCTCCTCCTACTTGTCTTCCTCCTCCTCTTCTTCGTCCTCCTCTTCCTCCTCTTCTTCCTCCTCCTCCAAACATCAACAACCACTCACCTCAATAGCCTTCAAAATTAGTGCACCTGTAAGAATATTTTTATTACCTTTTAATTACATTTGACTTTACGGTGTTGAAAGGTCACCATAATACAAGGCGGTGTTAACGATTCTCATTATTTGATTAGTACAGGTATAGAACAAAGTCAATGTACCGTTAATGTTTCATGTTTACGATACAGGTATGTTTCAGGTCTTGTTTTATGTAGTATATGTATCAGGTAGTCTATGTATTACTGTAGTCGAAGTTTCATAATTTGTTCTCTATGTTTTATCTGTATTGTACTGTATTATATATATTGTTTCATGACTTGTTCTATGTATTATTGTATTATATGATGAATTTATAATGTATTTAAGGCTGATCAAGTTGAGAACCTGAGCGCTCTTGAAGGCAGAAATTTGTTTGTGGGTTTTGGTCTTGTCGTTATTGTACATAATGGAAGCAAAGTAATAATAATGTTTAGATTTGGTTTTAAGTTTAGTTTATGTTAACACTGGATTATCTTTTAGTATACTTTGTCCTGGTGATTTAACTTTAAAATGATGATTAACTATGAGTGGTAAACGGGTTGTCTAGGAGGCGTCAACTCTCCCTGGTAATGTCGACTCGGTAGTATGTCGACACTCAATAGTATGTCGACACTCAATAGTATGTCGACACTCAATAGTATGTTGACACTCAATAGTATGTCGATATTTAACATTACATCAACACACACACAGTAGTACATGGACGTGAAGACAGTGTTAGGTAGACCGCCTCACTCACCCATCGGTAAGGGTGAGAGTCTCGGTGTACTACCAGGTGAAGTTGACCTTTACTGTCTCTTAGCTGAGGAAGACGCCGGCCAGTTAAGCAATGCTGAAGAAAATGTTAGGAGGATTTTATAACGAGCTAATTGCTTGTTTGCTTTGCTGTCACGAGGCTGCGTAATTAGCGTTAATCAGTGTCTTGTTGCTTATAGCTGCTTACGGGGTGGCCAGGACCTTGGGGGGTGTTGAAAAGAGGGAGGAAGGTAAAAGGGAGATAGGAGACGTAAGAGAACCGGTTAAAGGAGGTGAAAAGCCAGACAAGACCTTACCTGCGATGACCTGCAGGTTGTCTTGGGACCCGTAGCCTCGCCTCAGTGACTTACCTGGCGTGAATTTCCACCTTTTTGTTTTTGTCTTTGACTTGTATAATTATGAGTGACTGTCTAGTGTGATGGTGACTGTCTAGTGTAATGGTGACTGTCTAGTGTGATGGTGACTGTCTAGTGTGATGGTGACTGTCTAGTGTGATGGTGACTCTAGTGTGAAGGTGACTGTCTAGTGTGATGGTGACTGTCTAGTGTGATGGTGACTGTCTAGTGTGATGGTGACTGTCTAGTGTGATGGTGACTGTCTAGTGTGATGGTGACTGTCTAGTGTGATGGTGACTGTCTAGTGTGATGGTAGAATGTCTTTTTTTTTCTCACATATTTTTTTTACCCTCACTAATTATATTTTCAAGCTTCCAGTACTTACATTTTCCTTATTGTTCACATATCATAATTTTATCGTTGTATAATTTTAATGACTCGGACAGTTTCACCTGGTTGAGATATCTTCCCCATGACTCTTACTGTCTGGTGTTGCTTAAGACTGTCATATAGTCCTCTGGTGGAGACTGATTGTGATAGTAATTACTGTAGTGGATCGAGCGGCACCCCCACACACCCGAATTCAGGACATGAATGTAGAGTTCTCATTTTCTCTCTCTCTCTACGTCTTCCTTCCCCCTCCTCTTCCCCGTCGTCGTTACCCATTCACCTTATTTGTCTCTCCACGGGTCTTTTACGCCCCCTCCTCCCTTGTTGTGTTTACCTGGCGTGTACTTGTCGTATCCTGCAGGAGGAGGACTCGTCTCTTTACCCCTCGCCTGGTCCTCGCTCAGCCTGGCAGTCTTGTTGGTGTTTAGTCAGCCAAATGTTTGGAATTTCCAGCGTTCAGGCCCGCATATCTAACACTGTCTGGCTCCCCTGGGTGGATGCAGGACAAATGGGCTTCAGTCTAGAGAGGTCCCCAACTCAACCCAACCCAACCAACCCAACCCAACTCAACCCAACCCAACCCAACCCACGCCAACGCCAGCCCAGCAACCCAACCTAACGCCAACCCAACCTAACGCCAACCAACCCAACCCAACTCAGCAACCCAGCAACCGCTCCAACCCAGCAACCTAACGCCAACCCAACCCAACTCAAGCAACCCAACCCAACCTAACCCGCCAACAGCCAGCAGCAACCCAACGCCAACCCAAACCAAAGCAACCCAGCCAACAGCCCAACCCAACGCCAACCTTTAGACTTAGATAAAGCCCATTGAGATGAAATGGCCTATTAAAACTGAGCTACAGTCCTAATGGTGAGGTTACCATTAAACTGAGTCCTCTTAAAAGACTCTAGGGCGCCCCTTTGAACGGTCACTCTCTACAACACAGTGATGGAACTCAAGTCGAGGGCCAGGAGGGTGTAGTAACAGCTGGTAGGTAGGGAAGTACAGGAGGAAGAGGAGGGAGAAGAGGATGAAGAGGAGGGAGAAGAGGATGATGAGGAGGAGGATGAAGAAGCAGCTCCCCCCCCCCCCTCCAGGCTATGTCAGATAACCATGTTTCGGCTCCGCTCAGTAATAAGAGAAGACCAATGAGGGGCGTTAAGGCGTGAAACATGACCAAGAGTGAGGCTGTATCGGGCCTTTGGTGGTAGCTATTACACCTAGGGTTATTATTTTTATTTTTTTGGCCTTTAAAGAGGATCTGTGAGCTGAGAATCGCCCGTCAATAATAGGAATAGTGATGATAATAGTGATGATTGTAATAATAATGATAATAATGATGATAATGATAGTGTATTGAAAGGATAATGTAATGTAAGAGAGAGAGAAAATAAAAGGAGGGGAGAGAGAGAGAGAAGGAGAGGGAGGGAGAAAGAGGGGCAAAGAGAGATTGGAGAGAGAGAAAGAGAGTAATGGAGGGAGAGAAGGTTGAGAGAGAGAGACTGAAAGACAGGGGAAAGAGGGAGAGAGAGAGAAATAGCTCCCAGTAACTCCCTTTGTTTAACCTAACCTGGATTTTTTTTATTATATATTTTTTTTTAATTTTTACAGAAACTATGACGAAAAAAAATAAAGTTTATATGAGAATTTGTGAAGCATTTTGTTGTTTTGTTTATTAAAAGTGGGGGATTATTGTGGGGGATTATCATGTATTATTGTGGGGGATTATCATGTATTATTGTGGGGGATTATCATGTATTATTGTGGGGGATTATGTTAAGACAGTGTGGTAATATGGATATTGAGGTGGCGACAGAACATCCCACGTTGGTGTGAGTGATAAGCGTTATCAGATGGCGAGATAGGTGTCTGACACGTTCCTACACCTTATCTTATCGGTGTTATCATTAGCTGTGTGTATGTGTGTGTGTCTATCTGTGCGGCACCTCTTTGGAGATAACAGAACATCACAAGAAATAATACACACATAGGCCTATTGATGCTGTATGAGGTACCACGCTATTTACACCCAATCAATACCACTCTTTGTATATCTCCGGCCTATATTTCAGATTTAATTTCCCCGCTATCGTAGTTGAACCTTATTTCTGTATTGATAAGTACGTATTTCCCGCCTATAGCTTAATGTCGCTGATTTAAGACCATTGTTATGTGGTGTGTGTTGATTACATTGTTGTTGTGTAGAGTGTGTGGTTTATTTATATCACCTATGTATATATCGCCTCTCATTACCAGGTAGATCAGGTGACCCCTTTTAGCACCGGTATGGTTTGGTATTCCCACGCCGTCTAAACCAACACCGTCTATACCTGGGTTCTTAAATCGTCTACTCTTTTTCTGTTTTATTTTCACAATGGCTACTGTCAGTTAATGCTCACTAAACCTAACCTAACCTAACCTAACCTCACCTAACCTAACCTAACCTAACCTAACCTAACCTCACCTCACCTCTAACCTAACCTAACCTAACCTAACCTTAACCCTAACCTCCCCCTAAACCTAACCCTAACCTCACCTCACCTCACCTCACCTCACTCCTAACCTAACCTCACCTCTTCTCTTTCTCCTTCCCTCCGCCTCCTCTCTCCACCATCTCTCTCTCTTATCTTCCTCCCCCCTCACTAGTTTGTCCTCCACCTCTTATCTTCTCTCCTATCTCCCTCTTACCACTCTCTGCTTCCCCTCTCACCCTCTCTCCTCCTCCTCCCCCTCTCACCCTCTCTCCTCCTCCTCCCCTCTCCTCCACTTCACTGCCTGCATCACTCTCCACCTCCCTATTCTCCTCATTCTCTTCCACACTGAGGGTTATCTACTGGCAGAAACATCACGTAAAAGCACTTTGTCTCTCCTTGTGTGTGTGTGTGTGTGTGTGTGTGTGTGTGTGTGTGTGTGTGTGTGTGTGTGTGTGTGTGTGTGTGTGTGTGTGTGTGTGTGTGTGTGTGTGTGTGTGTGTGTGTGTGTGTGTGTGTGTGTGTGTGTGTGTGTGTGTGTGTGTGTGTGTGTGTGTGTGTGCGTGGTTATCGCTGAGAGTGGCGTTGAACAAAACAGGATGCAAGTGACACTACACACTCAGTCTGCTGCTGTTATCTTGTCTCCAAATGGTAAGGTAAAAAAAAATGATCTTTAGTTCACCTGAAGATTAGTCACCCCTTTCCAGCCACTCTGGTATACACGACTTTTATTCACTGTCTTTGGAAAAAATTAATTAGTTGGAATCAAAAGAAGAAAAATTATTTTAGCAACATGAATATTTTAAACGTTTTACTGTGTGTGTGATATAAACAACAGAGTTTGATGTTTAAATATACTTCTTGTTAATGATGAAGGTTGATGTGGAACTAATTCTCTCTCTCTCTCTCTCTCTCTCTCTCTCTCTCTCTCTCTCTCTCTCTCTCTCTCTCTCTCTCTCTCTCTCTCTCTCTCTCTCTCTCTCTCTCTCAGTATATAAGACCATTGTATTGCCTCATTTCCAGTCTTGATGCAACCCGTAATTATGATTGTTTATGTTTCGTATTATTTATTTTTTTTTTTTACGAATCGATTGTTTTAGTTTCATTATTCTGTTGTTTACTGTAAGTTTATAGTGTTAGTTCCTATGATAAATGGGTTACGTGGTATTTTTGATTGGTGTATTGTTATAGGAAATGATTGTGAGATTGTATAAGAGGTTAATTAACTCACCTCTATGGCCAGGTGTGTGGGGTCAGGTCATAGACGGGGTCACGCTGGTGTCTTGGTAACTTGTGGAGTTTATCGTATGAGTTTCCTGTATAAACCAACGTTGTGTGTGTGTGTGTGTGTGTGTGTGTGTGTGTGTGTGTGTGTGTGTGTGTGTGTGTGTGTCATTATCTATTAAGCTGTCTGATAATGGCCACCGCCTCCTGGCACTCCGGTCACTATTTATGTCATGTAATTATTATTTAACAATTTTCTTTCCTTCCAACTCTTTAATATTGGTGTTATCAGCGAGTGTATAAAGAGAATTGGAGTACGTGAGACAGTTAAGCGCAGGTAAATGACTGTAAGTGCGCGGATAATCACTTTTATTTGCGCTTATTTCAGTCACGCACTAGAGAAGTAATGTTGGCACTCACGGTGATTGTGTGTTAGTAAGAGGGTTTTATCTAGTACTTATTGGAGTTTGTCTTATTTATATTCGTTGAGAATTTTCATTGTATATACTTTTCTCTTCCTTGATTCTGTGTATATGTAGGTGGTGGCTTGCTCACCTCTCAAAGTTGGGATGAATCCACATAAACCTAACCTAATCTAAGCCTAACCTAACCTAATCTAATCTAATGTAAGCCTAACCTAAGCCTAACCTAATCTAATCTAATCTAATCTAATCTAAGCCTAACCTAAGCTAACCTAATCTAATCTAATCTAATCTAATCTAAGCCTAACCTAAGCTAACCTAATCTAATCTAAGCCTAACCTAAGCCTAACCTAACCTAATCTAATCTAATCTAATCTAATCTAATCTAATCTAATCTAAGCCTAACCTAATCTAATCTAAGCCTAACCTAACCTAATCCGTGTGTGCACTAAGTTTTTTTTTTTTTTTTACTCAGGAGACTCTTTGACAGATTTACTGAAGCTATTAATAACTATTTGGGCTGGTGGTCAGATCGCCCTCCCTCCCTCCCCTCCCTCGTTCGTTATATATACAGTATAATTTGTATTGAGTTGTTATTTCTTGTTACTCTACCTGACACTGTGGCTCATAGTGGCTCCTCTCTTATCAGTTTATCAGTGATGGCTTATGGCTCTATCCATCTGCTATATTATAAACTGTATTCGTTTAATTTATGGACAACTTAAAAAAATAAACAGCAGTTACAGACCTCATGCTGTATACGTAAAGTAAGTCTCCCTCAGGCCCCACCGACACAAGAGTTCCTCACAGGTTTTATTGAACTAAAATAAATGTTTACAACCTGACAATTTACTTTGATGATATCTGGATCTTTTACTTTGGTTCCACAGAAATATGACAATTGAGTTTGTTGTTATTTTCCTTCACCATGGAGTTAAGGGAGGTATATAGGGTAGTTATGTGTCCGTCTGTACCTTACTCCTTCTATATATAGGGTCTAAGTTAATTTCAAACTAGCTGGTGTAATCCTCACTCTTCTCTGTGCATTAAGTGTTGACACGTAAGTGGTTACTGAAATATTAATGATTGAAAAGATAAATCAATGTAAATTTAAAATATTTATAATCTAACAAAAGTCAACAATTCATTATTAAGAGTTTTTTTTTATTAATTCACAAACTGATTGAGTAAATTTGCCAATAAATTAAATATATAGTTGGTAATATCAATTAATTAATGTTTTCACGGTGAAACTACCACACACAATAACCTAATTTGGTAGTATATATTGTTAAGGTTAATGAAGTATGTGGATTAGCTAATAGTGTACAGATGTTAGTTTGTAATGAGTTTATAGTCTTGTGTTAGTATTATGTGGGTGAGGTTGTTGGTGTCCCTCAGTGTGTGTGGTAGAGCAGCTCCCTGATGAGTGGTCGTTGTCTTGTGAGCTACGCTGATGACTCCTACATGTTCAGTATATTGTGTACACTGGTGGCATCCATCTGGTGTTTTGTCAATATTTTTTTCCTCAAGTGAGAGTTTTGTTGTGTGTAATCAAGGCTGAATATAAATAATAGAAATGCGAGAATAGTTTTTTTATTTTTGTTTTTATTTTATTTTTTATACAGCCGTTAATATTGTACAATGAAAGACGAAACATTGGAAGTAAAAAAAAAAGCAGCTGACTGTGAACCCAGTTGGTGGGTTGGACGTAAAAAATTGCTTCGTTGAAAGAAAAACTTTTAGAGAGAAATACTGGAAACTGGTGGAGTGCTCAGGTTCACAGGCCGCTGCTGGGGAAAACTCGTGTAAAAAGGAAGTGTAAATTGATATGTAGTAATGATGGAGAGCTGCAGGTGGTGTAGGGGACATAGTGGCAAGGCGCTATGACTCATCCATATTGGGTTTACACCAGACCACCGCTGCCACAGGACACAATATTCTGCCACACTGGGTTCTTCTCAGGACGCCGCCCCTCCTATAACTGGGTTAGGTACATACAGTCTCCCCCTCACGTTGTTTGGTTGGACGGGCGTGACGGTAAACTTTCTTGTCAGTTCTCGTTATATAATGATGTCTTTTAGGTCACTGAGAGGCCGATAGTTACCATAATGGAGGCGTAGGGCGTTTATTCAAAGTTTGTGGCGGCGGCGAGAATGGAAGGTGTCGTTTGGTCTAACCGATACAAAATCCCGTCGACATATTGTCTAATTTCGATGCCGCCAGCGATGTTAGATTGTAGTTTGTTTTCATATTAAATACTTTAATGAATCCTTAACAGTACCCAGTATTGGACCGTATATGTAGACAAATCCGCTCAGTCCTGTTTTTTTTACAAGTATTATCCAATATATCCACAAGGCCCAAATCGGATACTGTTATATTAGATTATGTATGTAAATCAATTTGTTGACAGTTATTTCACCATCAAATTGATACAGAATATTGTTTACTAACACGGCCCATATAACAAAAATCATCGACATTACTGCACAGCTTTGTACACTAATGCACCCGAGACCGAACGAGGGTTGACCAGGACCTGTGTGTACTGGTCTCCCGGCTGAGGTCTGAGAGATATACTATTATTGGGTCAAATGGCCTTAACTTTACCCATTATGTCATTTTTTTTCGCCATTTCCACGGGTGAGGTAAACTGATGATCTTCACCACACACAACATAGTGGGAGTTGTTGGAGGCTGCCATTCACCTAAAGGGGTCCAGCCAATCAGCCAGACAGACATACAGTACAAGAGACTGTCACCTCCTACCTTGTGACGAACATGTGTAGTGTGAGCTGACAGGTACCTTAGAGATGACGACACAGTTGCCTCCGTTTCGTATGTGTATGCGCGTCCGTCCGTCCGTCCGTCTGTCCGTCCGTCCATAGTACAGGAAGAGCCCTGAGTACTAAGATGTTTAGAATATCCCACTTTTAGAGTACCATGATCACTTAAGAGTCCTGAGCGCGAATGATTAATATGTGGATCCGCTCCTACTTCCTTTTTTTTTTTTAACCTCTCAGTGTGGATGAGTGAGTGAGAACCTCCTTGACGGGTCGAGGTGGGACTTAGGGGGGGGGGAACTATTTATTTCACTGCTACAACATGTGGAGAAGAACAACTAGAGTAACACATGTCGCATATTACATCTGTTTTAACATGTGTATAACCCCATGTTATCTTATAGTCCAGACGCTCACGAGAGGGAAAACACAACTATTGGCATTATAACTTTATTCTGGTTTCCTCTTGGGTTAATATTTCCCATCACGTACTGGAATGGAGACTCGCCTTCCTATATCTCTCCCCGTGCCACTCTCTCCTCCCCGTACCACTCCCTCTCCCCGTGCCACTCCCTCTCCCCGTGCCACTCCCTCTCCCCGTGCCACTCCCTCTCCCCGTGCTACTATTCCTCCCCAGGGTCCTCTTGTTACCTGGTGGTCGAGAAGGGTTGGGCCGGGCTGGGTACTGTGCACTATAAACACACAGTGCCTCTCTTACCCCCTGTCCCCTCACACTGCCCTATCAGAATCCTTTGCCGTCGTGATTACCTTTGACTTTGGCGTTAATGAGTTACACTGGAGACTTATTATTGCTCGTTTATTCTTCTTTAAAATTTTTTTTCTTCTTTCATTTTCTTTCTTCTTTCATCTTTCTTTAATCTTCTTTCATTTTCTTTCTTTCATTTTCTTTCTTCTTTCATTTTCTTTCTTCTTCTTTCATTTTCTTTCTTCTTTCATTTTCTTTCTTCTTTAATTTTCTTTCTTCTTTCATTTTCTTTCTTCTCTGGTATATTTTTAACCCCGTCAGTACCTCGACTATTATAAGGGTTAAATCAGGTCAAACATCTAGGATAGATTAACAACACTTGTAAAGGTTAAATAATTTCACCGCGACCTGCCATACGTGTGTGTGTGTGTGTGTGTGTGTGTGTGTGTGTGTGTGTGTGTGTGTGTGTGTGAGAGAGAGTGATTCCTGGACAACAGTATTTATCTTGGCAAACTCCAGTGACAGGATTCTCCCCGTGTACCATCATTCTCGTCGTTTCTCTAAGTTTGTTTCCCATCTTGTGTGTGTGTGTGTGTGTGTGTGTGTGTGTGTGTGTGTGTGTGTGTGTGTGTGTGTGTGTGTGTGTGTGTGTGTGTGTGCCATCATTCTCGTCGTTTCTCTAAGTTTGTTTCCCATCTTGTGTGTGTGTGTGTGTGTGTGTGTGTGTGTGTGTGTGTGTGTGTGTGTGTGTGTGTGTGTGTGTGTGTGCCATCATTCTCGTCGTTTCTCTAAGTTTGTTTCCCATCTGTGTGTGTGTGTGTGTGTGTGTGTGTGTGTGTGTGTGACAGGATTCTCCCACGTGTACCATCATTCTCGTTGTTTCTCTAAGTTTGTTTCCCATCTTGTGTGTGTGTCCCATCACAAGCTTTTGTCTCTTCACTATACTACGAACTCGGTATAACGTTACACAACTGGCGATATTAATAGTTCTTTAGAGCATTCTGGTGAAACGCTAGTAATTAAAGTAAGTATATATTACAGTAATACTTAATATAATAATGTTTATGATAATTATGTAAGATTATTAACGTTATTATTAACATAGATAACAATAATTATACTAAATTATAATCACAGCAGCAAAATCAGTGATAATTTTGAAGTTATGTTGAAATTATGTTGACGTTATGTTGAAGTTAGCAGCATTGTGATTGGTCTGCTGGAGGTGCTACAGTGCTTGTTGGTGCTGGTACAAGTTAGACTGTGGCGGCGAGGGGTGCGGAGAGATGGTGTAGCAGCACTGGTTGGTGCCTTGGTGTGGCACTGTGCCAAGGCTGCTATGCTTGGTCAAGAAACTCACAAAAACTGATCTTCTAACTCATGGCGTAGTGCAGACTGAAGCCCACCACCCCCGGGATGTGAAACCCACGCTGAGTACATAGCCCACGCTGAATAAGTAGCCCACGCCAGCTTGTGTAGTCTATGTTTATGGCGTGTATCCCAGAAGTCCTCGCTTGGTTTTTTTTTTTTTTTTTTTTTAGGGAAAGGAGGAATGAAGGAAGATTAGAGGTGGGGGAAGGAAGTTATAGTTCGGAAATTGAAAATATTTAGGAGGAGGTAAGAGAGGGCGGGCTGACCGCCTAGCTAAGCTAATGGTGTGTTAGGGTTGTGTCATGGGTTAGTTATTGTCTGTCGGTACAGGCACTAGACAGCCTACCCTGTCCCATATATGGGTGTTTTAAGGGCTTTATTTCATATTCCGCCGACCCTACTGGCGGATGCTGGTCTTGGGAGGTTGTCTATTGCCTGGCCGTATACAGTAGATCGAGGATGGTAATAAACCTTTTGAGATTTGGTAACTTAGTGGGAACCATGTATGGTTGTTGTCGTTATCTGGTGGGAGTCTTTGAAGGAGTTCTTGCTCTGATCGTTCCATTTTTTGCCAGACTCTGCTGGCCAGGGTTTGCAGCTGCTGGTTGATGGGTTTTATTCTCAGGTCTCTATGTATCTCGGCTGTGGTTCTGGTGAAGGGGTATCTTTCACCTGTGACGATTCTCGGGGCTTCATTTCGGACCACCTGTAATATTAATATTTGATTGGTGCTCACCGTATGAAGAGGTACTGCTGGATAAGTTAATATCTGTATGATAAATGATGTCTCCAGGCGGAGTTTTATTTTCCCAGGAAGCTCGTTAAAGGGGTATAGTTGTCTCAGCTCTCTTCTTGCCTTTTCCTTCCTGGTGTGGACATGATGGGAGTAACCTGTCGTGGATATATACAGAGGTACCCTCTGTTTTTGTATTCTATCTGGGCATTATTGGTTACTAATGGATGGCCTTCTGCGGGCTGTTGGGGCATTTAGACCATGAGGGGGGAGGGGGGTACTAGGGCATGGGGAGAGGGGGGTTGTAGGGTATGGAGGGGTAGGGAAGGGAGAGGGAGGTAGCAGAGTATGGAGGGGGTAGGGGAGAGAGAGAGAGGGGGGGGGTCGCTGACCAACTGGGAACTATTCAACGAAAAGGCTACAGCCAAACTTGAGGCCAAAGACCATAGACAACTAGCCGGTAAACAAAATAGACGAAGAAATCAACAAATGATGTGAAGCCATAGGAACAGCCGACCATGAGGCCACGCCTCTCAAACGCAACAGAACACTCCCACACCCACGACAGACTCCAGATCTCATAGCCCTCACAGACCAGTTCCAACTGCTACAACAGAGAGCCGAGACCCATGGCTGGGACATCGTAAGCTACAGTATATACAGAAGACTACGGGAGGAAATAAAAACAAGATCTCTGAATAAAGCAACGTTAAATGAGCCGAAATAGTTGAACAACTCTCACATATGGAGGAACATTTTCCGAATCACAAATGGAGAGAACAGGGTATTTGATGGTGCCCTCTTCACCTACATCCCCTGCCCCTCATCCTCCCTTTCTACCCCCGTCCCTCCCCCCCCAGTCCTTCCTCCGCCCCCTCCCCAAGCTCCCAGATGACCGTAGAAAAGGGGAAATTGAAAACTCTTCCTCACCCAATGTCGAGTCATCATCTACAGTAGTTCTTGTGTAAACACTTGGTCGGGTATTTTTTTTTTCGTTTTTTATATCTTTTTGTGGTTGATTGATGAGAACGGCGACCCAGGATAATGGTGAATGGGTTAAGCCTTAAGGGGTGGAGCCATTTTAGGTTGGATAAGTGGGGCTTTGAGGATTGTTTAATGGGTAATATGGGAGGATAATTGGGTTTCTTAAATATTGGGGTAATTTAGGGTTGAATATAACCTAACCAAACCTAACCTAACCTGACGTTAACCTAAAGTTGAGGAAAAGAATAACATTAATTCCACACCAACAATGAATCTGTTTAGAGGAAGAGGAAGAGGAGAATGAGGACTAAAACAAAGACGGAGAAGGAAGTGGAGGAGGAAGATAGAGGAAGGAGAGATGGAGGAGGTGAAGAAGGGGGCGGGCGAAAGGGTAGAAGAAAGAAGGGTAGGAGTAGAAGAAGGAGAAAGAGGAAAATAATGAAAGGGGAGAAGGATAAAAAGAAAACTAGCATATACAGTAGAGGAAACAGAAAGGTTTTCGTGCCAAGTGGAAGAAGAGGAGGGGAGGAGGAGAGAGAGAAGAGGAGGAAAAAGAGGAAGAGAAAATTAACCGTGTGTGTGTGTGTGTGTCACCATCATCACTACCACCACCACGACCATTATCACCACCACCACCACCATTATCACTACCATCACTACCACCACCACAACCATCACTATCATCACCACCACCATCACTACCACCACCATCATCACTATCATCACCATTACCACCATCATCGCTATTACCACCATCATCACTATCACCACCATCATTACTATCATCACCATCATCACTATCATCACCATCATTACCATCACCATCATGACTATTATCACCACCATCACTATTATCACCACCATCACTACCACCACCATCATCACTATCATCACTATCACCACCACCATCACTATCATCACCATCATCACTACCACCACCACCACCACCATCACTATCATCACCACCATCATCACCATCATCATCACTATCCATCACCATCAATCACCACCACCACCACCATCACTATCACCCCATCATCACATCACACCAAAATCACTATCACCACCATCATTACTATCATCACCACCATCACTACCATCATCACCATCACTACCATCATCACCATCATCTATTACCATCATCACTATTACCACCATCATCACATCATTACTATCTACCATCATTACTATCATCACCATCATTACCATCACCATCATTACCATCACCATCATCACTATCACCACCATCATTACTATCATTACCACCATCACTATCATCACCATCATTACCATCACCATCATGACTATTACCACCATCATCACTATCATCACTATCATCACCATCCACCACCATCACCACCATCACTATCACCACCACCATCATCACCATCACTATCATCTCCACTATCACGATCACCATCATCACTATCACCACCACCATCACTATCATCACCATCATCACCACCACCATCACTATCATCACCATCATGACTACCATCATCACTACCATCATCACTACCACCATGACTACCATCATCACTACCATCACAATATCTCATCTTCACTATGTGACATCACGTCTACCACCGCACTATAACTCGTAATCATTTTATAGTGTGGCTATCACACTATAGTGAGAATCACTATACAGTATTGTCACCATGAGCACCACAAAGTTTACCTCTTACTATATTGTTTGACTGTGGAAGGCCAGAGGTCATGTGGTTGAGGACTAAGGTTGATCAAATTAAAATGGCCCAAAACTTCGCTAACCTCAAGCAGCGTTACGGGGGACTGGTGGAGTTCCTGAAGGAAATTGTGCCCAACTTACAGCGGAGAATACACCGCTTCGTGCGGCGGAGGGTGCTGGGAGACTCTCTTCCCCTGGTCTCTCATTACTATGGCATCATTGGGTATCTAACCATGTTCACCATTGTTCAGCTAAACCTTATTATGGATGGCGACCTCTACTGTGTAAATCAGAGCTCTGGAGAGGTTCTCCCAGAGGAGCTGGAACACGTTTGTCGCTCCCACCATTACGGTGTGGGGAGTTTTGACGCTCAAGGCAAGAAGGAGGTAAGTTCGGCCTTCCTCTTCTTCCCTTGGCTGCTGCTGCTCCTCGTCGGGATACATTCTCTCGTGTTCATCGCTGTCCGTGTCGTCGAGCACACCCGCGTCCGCTTGCTCATGGATAAAAAATACCAGAAATCTTACATGGATTTTTTTGTAAATCATGAGTGCTCTTTGTTCATACAGCACAACCTGGGGTCCTTCAGGGAGGTGTATTTCACCAGCCTCGCCCTTCACGTGTGTGTCGCTGCCTTAGACTTTGCATGTTTGTATTTCATAAACGCGCTCACGTCTAACAGAATCATAAAATTTATATCGATGTATCCTAATTGGGACAGAGATGTGGTAGGCTTCACCGACCAGATGAGCCTGGCCTTCCCTCCCTTTGTCACCTGTGAGATAAACCCCGATGTACAAATTCTTGCCCTCAAAACAGTCACTTACGGCTGCTATAACAAAATGGCAGAATTTTACGAGAAGATGACCATTGTTATGGTTGTATACAGCGGTTTGTTGTTGGTCGCTACTAGTGTACATGTCTTATACATGCTGTTTATCATCCCGACTTGCTGGGTGAAACGGTCGCTCCTGAGCACAGGTGGCGCTCTACCCCGATCTGAAAAGAGGATTTTGGAGTGGGCCAGCGTGGGTGACGTGATGGTCGCCCACTTCCTGAAGAAAGAAGTCTCTGGCCGCGGTTATTGTAAGGCCATCACCGCCATCGGCAGTCGGCCGGTCAAGTGCCCTATTGAAGCCCTGGGGCGGGTAGTTGTTCAGTGATTCAATAAAAAATATAAAAATAAATTATATGATGTTTTAATAAAAATCCTTATGTAATGATGGTGGTGGTGGTGGTAATGATGGTGATGGTAGTGATGGTGGTAGGCGACCTGTGGTGTAATGGTCAGCATGCTCTCCTCGCAAGCGAGTGGACCCGGGTTCGATCACCAGGCAGGGTGAAACTATGGGCAAGTTTCTTTACGCCATTTGCCTCTGTCTACCCAACAGTAATTGGGAACCTGGATGTTAATCGATTTGCTGATCGTATTCCGGGGTAATGACTAGCCAGTGCAGTTGGCGAGTTGTCCGGTCTTC